>NC_058082.1:543222076-543522076 GCF_014858855.1 Bufo gargarizans | reverse complement strand
GTTCTATTACATTTTTTTGTTTTTCTGATGATTTTTCAAAATAAAGTTGTTCCTCGCACAGGAGTATATTCATCAGTCTAAGTGAGCTGTTGGTTAATTCCTGTTCCCATTGGGACAGGAGACCTGGTGAGCTTATCCGCTCCGCGGGAGTGATCCCTATCCGGAGACCTCGGGGGATTATCTTGTGTTCTAGATAACTCTCCAGGGACTTAATTTCCCACCAAGATTTAACATTGTTTTTATACTCTTCATATACATCAGTAAACGTGAGCTTGCAGGTGAGTGAGTTCGATAGACCCGGCAATTCCTTGTCTGAAAAAATATCCTTGGCTTCTTTAATAAGGTCCTCTGTAAACAATGTACCTGACAGGAAACTGGCCATGGAAACAATCTCTGGGCAGAGATTAGGCCAGGGATACCCTAAGGATACACTAGGGACCCATATGGTATTGCCCTCGGTCCACCACTGGCAACATCTATCCCTATACCTGATTCTTATTTGGTTTCTTACTGTCTGTCTTGTTGTATGTATATCAGTCCCCATGTGAGGGACCCTCTTGATTTTTTATTATATTTATTAAAAGTTATGTTTTAGGTAGTTGGCTTCAGTGATAGTGTCTTTTATACAACTACCAATTAAGTATTTTGACGGTTGAGAAAAATAATCTCCACACCTTCCACATTTTCTACACTCTGAACATTACAATGGATCCCACCTAGACTCTAAGCACGTATGGATTCTCCCTCATATGAATATTCAGATGTCTCACTAGACTTAAAGATATTGTCCGGGATCTCCTATATTGATGACCTATCCTCAGAATAGTCTTATAGGAAATCCGACGGCACTCGATCCGTGGTCCGCGCTGCACAGGAAGGGGCAATCTCCATGAACAATGTATAAGTAATCCCAGCAGGAGTTTCTCTGTTCAGCACGGTGTATTCTTTATTTTAGCATATAAATCAACGTTTTTCAGGACTCGTTTCGGCCCGCCCAGTGTTCCTGTTCCATCAGCGGAGGAAGGCTGAATGGGCCGAAAGGCATCCTGAAAAACTTTGATTTATATGCTACAATAAAGAATACACTGTGCTAAACAGAGAAACTGTTTGAGGAGACGGCTCAGGCAGTGTGCACGTGCCGTCTCCCTTCTTTCTTCCTGGTAATCGCTACTGTCCCATAGCCATACAGTGGAGAGCAGGAAGAGAGAGGGAGAAGGCACGTGCACGCTGCTCGAGCCGTCTCCTCGTACAGATAATCCAGGGGCGCACATACCACTGGCTGCACAGTGCTCATCTCTCTCAATTTTTTCTGTATGCCATCCTTAGGACGGCGATACAGATGAATGCTGTCGCGGGGCAGGGGAGAGGCGTCTCCCTTCCCCAGTCCTCTCACAGGCTGCAGGCCTAGTGCCTGTAGCCTGTAGCCTATCGGAGGCCGGTGCAGGTGGCACAATGATGTCATCACACCGCCTGTACAACACGGGACACAGGCCGGAAGAGGCTTGCATCACATCACTGAATGCGGCAAGAAGGTAAGTTTGTGAGTTTGGGGGGGCCCTATCTGACACTCATGGGGGCATCTACTGGGGGCCCTATTTTAAATACTGCCACACATGGGGGCACTATGATGGGGGGGGGGAGTAAGTACTATTGGGGCCCTATTTGATAAACTGGCACACATGGGGGGCACTATGGAGGGGGAGGAGCACTATGGGGGCCCTATCCTATATGCTAGCTCACATTGGGGGCACTTTGGAGAAGGGGGAGCACTATGGGGGCATCTACTGGAGACCCTATCTTATATACTGGCACACATTATGGGGGCATTTTATACTGGCACATTGTCAGGCACCATGGGGACAAGGGGAGGCGCACGATATAGAAGTATTTTATACTGGCGCAAATTATAGGGCACTATTGGGACCTTGGCTCAACTGGGAGCACTAACAGGGTTTTTTGGGCACACAGTAGGGGGTATTGGCACACATTATGAGGCACTAAGAGGAGGTATTTTTTATACCACCACACAACAGGGCATTTTTATGTACTGGCGCACATTATAAGAGGGCATTTTTCTACTGTTACACATTATAAAGAGAATTATTACTACCGGGGGCATTATGGTGGGCTTTATTACAGTTAAGGGATTATGAGGAACTTGAATACTAGTATGACCACTTTGAGAGCATTGTTACTTCTGGGACACAGTGGGGGCATTATTACTGTAGGGAGAACTATTGCTACTATGTGTTGTCTGGTAGATAGTTAATTAAATTGGTGGGAATTTGGGGAGCACTGTTACTTTGGTGGGCACCCTGGCACAGTATCAGCTTAGCACAATTATTTTTGGGGGACATTATGTTTACACTATTAGTGTCAGGGACATTGTTCCCTGGTGCAGTTATTTTTTAGGACACTGTGTGCCAATAATTATTGAAGGGGAACTATCTGTGTGAAACTGGTATAGGGAGCACAGTAGGCACAATATTAGAGGTGGCCAGATGGGGTGTTCAAAAAGTGGAAGGATGATGGAAAACTAGGAAACTAAGATGTCTGTCTGTCAAACTCTGCAGAGAGAAGAGATGGCTGAAAGAAATCATCATGGCGGTCTGATCTCAATGGAGAAGATGAGGAAAGAGAACTATTTAAATTTTTGCATTTTTCCTCCTCACATTTTTCATTTTTTCCATTCACATAGCTATATGAGAGCTCATTTTTTGCAGGACATGGTGCATTTTGTAATGTCATCATTTAATTTACCATATCTTGTTTCGGAAAATGGAAAAAATAAACTATTTGTGTGGAAAATTTGAAAAATAATGAATTCTGCCTAACATCCTTAATCTGTGGCTCCATACAAATGCGGCGATACCAAACTTGTTATTTAATTTTTTTTTTTTACTACTTTAAAAAACATAAAAACATTTGAAAAAAACTAAACTTTCTTTGCATTACCATATCATTTTTTTATATTTCAGTCTAAAGAGCTGTATGAGGGCTTGTTTTTTGCGCAACTAACTATATTTTGTATTGGTACCATTTTTGTGGTATGTATGGCGTTCACCGCTGCAGAGGCCCACTCTATATATCCTGTCAGGCATTTAGACATACAGTTATGTCATAATGCGTGAAGGAGTTAAAAGCCTGGACAACCTCTTTAATTTACAGCCAAAACATTTCCCACATTCTGTATATTAAATAGGTTTCTCTTCTATGTGACTTCTCTGGTGTCTCACAAAACTTGATTTTTCAGTTAAACACTTCCCACATTCAGTGCATGAAAATGGCTTCTCTCCTGTGTGAATTCTCTGATGTCGAACAAGAGTTGATTTCTTACTAAAACACTTCTTACATTCGGGACATGAAAATGGCTTCTTTCCTATGTGAAGTGTCAGATGAGTCTCAAGATGATCTTTACGTTTAAATGACATGCTGCATTCAGGACATGGAAATGGCTTCTCTCCTGTGTGAATTCTCTGATGTATATCAAAATGTGATTTCTGATTAAAACATTTCTCACATTCAGGACATGGAAATGGCTTAACCCCAGTGTGAATTCTCTGATGTACCCCAAGAATTGATTTCTTACTAAAACACTTCCCACATTCGGGACATGGAAATGGCTTAACCCCGGTGTGAATTCTCTGATGTACCTCAAGAACTGATTTCTTACTAAAACACTTCTCACATTCGGGACATGAAAATCCCTTCTCTCCTGTGTGAATTCTCTGATGTTGCACAAAATTTGATTTATCACTAAAACACTTCCCACATTCAGAACATGAAAATGGCTTCTCTCCTGTGTGAATTCTTTGATGTTGCACAAGATTTGATTTTTTACTAAAACATTTCTCACATTCAGAACATGAAAATGGCTTCTTTCCTATGTGAAGTTTCAGATGAGTCTCAAGATGATCTTTACATTTAAATGACATGCTGCATTCAGGGCATGGAAATGGCTTCTCTCCGGTGTGAATTCTCTGATGTTGCACAAGACTTGATTTATTCCTAAAACATTTCCCACATTCCGGACATGAAAATGGCTTCTCTCCTGTGTGAATTCTCTGATGTTGCACAAGACTTGATTTATTCCTAAAACATTTCCCACATTCCAGACATGAAAATGGCTTCTCTCCTGTGTGAATTCTCTGATGTTTCACAAGATTTGATTTCTCATTAAAATATTTCCCACATTCCGGACATGGAAATGGCTTAACCCCGGTGTGAATTCTCTGATGTATCTCAAGATTTGATTTCTTACTAAAACACTTCTCACATTCGGGACATGAAAATCCCTTCTCTCCTGTGTGAATTCTCTGATGTTGCACAAGATTTGATTTATCACTAAAACACTTCTCACATTCAGAACATAAAAATGGCTTCTCTCCTGTGTGAATTCTCTGATGTTGCACAAGACTTGATTTTTTACTAAAACATTTCTCACATTCAGAACATGAAAATTGCTTCTTTCCTATGTGAAGTATCAGATGAGTCTCAAGATGATCTTTACATTTAAATGACATGCTGCATTCAGGACATGGAAATGGCAAATATTCTGAATTTGCAGACATCTCACCCAGATTATGCACAGTTCTATTATTGCTAATTTGTGATTGATTACCTTCTATTTCATAAGAAGGAGATAGAATTAGATGGCCTTGGGAGCCTTTTATCCAGTCTTCATCTGGAGAAAGAAAAATGTGATAAGATCAAAGGTTCTCTTTTTCCTAACTACACAGAAAACAGTTAAAATATAAAATGTAATTAACATGCAGATAAAAAATAAATATAAAAAATTATAAATACTAACTGCTAATAAGACATGAAATACATTGAATAATATAAATCTGTCACTAAATTCAGTTTGACACACACAGGAGCATCATTGGCATCGATCACTAAGTCATATTTACTCTGCACTAATTTCCCCTTTTTTAATGGCAGTTTCACTGAATGATTAGTGATTACATAACTAGTGTAGAGCAATTCAAAGCTGACGAAGTGGAATTTGATCCGAATTTCAGGAAAAATTTGATTCAACGCAAAGCCGAATTTCCTCATGCTTAGTGGTAATAAATCGATTTTCTCTGAAATGGTGGTAAAAGTAAAAGAAATCATACTTACCTCATCCATTTGAGCGCAAAAAGGCCACCACTGAGATCCTGTATGAAGATCCCGTGTGAAATCTCGTCTTCAAGAGCTGCACGAGATTTTGCGCTCGATCTTCAAGTAAGATGGCCACGGCGGCCTTGTCGCGATTAAATGGATGAGGTAAGTACAATTTAATATTTATATTTTTTTAACTGAGTAACCCCTGAAAAGCATTAATATTGATCTCAGATGCCACGATCAGTGATTAACACGGAATCTGACGGGGATGGGCAGCAAAGTAATACGTCACAAAGCAAATTTTTTTGTACAATTCTGCGAAGTAGACGTATTGAATTTTTTAGAACTTTGCCCATCTCTATAGAAATTATTTTCAGGTACCAGTTTTATAAATTTACATTTATCTTTAACCCCTTCAAGACCAAGCCAGTTTTCACCATAAAGACCAGGCCACATTTCGCAAATCTGACAAGTTCCACTTTGTGTGGTAATAACTCTGGAACGCTTTAACTTATCCAAGAGATTCTGAGATTGTTTTCTTGTGACATATAGTACTTCATTTTAGTGTTAAATTTGAATCAATATTTTTTACCTTTATTTATAAAAAAATATATTTTATGTTGGCATCATTTTGTAATTGTCTCTTTATTTTTTAGGACATTAAAAGACTTTGCATTTTAGAAGCAATTTTGATATTTTTTTTTTTTTTTTATTCCAAACCCACTTTTTTAAGTACTAATTTAGTTATGAACTCCTTTTGTGGAGCGTACATAATAAAAACCACCCATAAATGACCACATTTTAGAACCTACTCCCCTCAAATTATTCAAAACGTATTTTACAAACATTGATAACCCTTTTAGTGTTCCATAAGAATTAAAGAAAAATGGAAGTGAAATTTCCAAACTTCTAATTTTTTTTGCAGATTTTCCATTTATATCCATTTTTTTTTTTGTTAGACATCAAGCAACTAAACATAGTTACATAGTTAATACGGTTGAGAAAAGACAAACATCCATCACGTTCAACCAAGGGATAGGTGGGGACGCGAATCCCAGAAGGAAGTGAGACTCAGATTTCTACACGTTTTCATGATTTTTACCTTTAAGAATTCGTCTAAACCCTTTTTGAAACTGTCAACTCTTCCTGCTGTGACCACGTTCTGAGGAAGTTTATTCCACAGATTCACAGTTCTTACAGTAAAGAAGCTTTGACGCTTCTGGAGATTGAACTTTTTCAGTCGGAGGCAGTGCCCCCTTGTCTTTTGAGCAGATTTTACATGGAACAGTTTTTCACTGTATTTTTTGTATGGCCCATTTATATACTTGCATAGGTTAATCATGTTCCCCCTTAGACGCCTCTTCTCAAGACTAAATACATTCAATTATTTTAATCTTTCTTAATAACTAAGACCCTCCATGCCCCTTATCATTTTAGTCGCTCTCCTCTGTGCTTTTTCCAGCTGCAGGGCATCCTTTCTATGGACTGGTGCCCAGAACTGGACTGCATATTCCAGATGAGGCCGCACCAGTGCTTTGTAAAGTGGTAGTATTACATCCCTGCTCTGCGAGTTTATGCCTCGTTTAATGCATGACAATATCCTGGTGGCCTTAGAAGCAGCTGATTGACATTGTGTGGTGTAATTTAATCTACCATCCACAAGGACACCCAAATCCTTCTCTATAAGTGACTCTACCAGTGCTACATCACCTAGGACATATGAAGAACATAGATTATTACTAACAAGATGCATAACTTTACATTTCTCCACATTGAACCTCATTTGCCAAGTTGATGCCCAATCACTCAGAGCGTCCCAGTCATCTTGTAGTTTATGGACATCTTCCATAGACTGTACAGTACTACACAGCTTAGTGTCATCTGCAAAAATATACAAATGGGGCTATTAATCCCATCCTCAATTTCAATAATAAATTAAATAATAAAGGGCCCAGCACTGAACCTTGGGGTACACCACTTATAACCCGGGACCATTCTGAATAGGGATCATTGACCACAGCTCTCTGGAAAAAGTCCTTCAGCCAGTTTTTAATCAAATTACAAACTATACTTTCCAAGACAATAGACCTTACTTTACTTATTAAGCATCTATGAAGGACAGTATCAAAAGCCTTTGCAAAATCCAGAAACACTACATCCACAGCCGCCCCTCTGTCCAGACTACTACTCACCTCCTCATAAAAACAAATCAGAATAGTCTGACAACTTCTGTTCTTGGTAAACCCATGCTGGTTATCACTTATAATATAATTTATATGGTCCCTTAAGATTCCTTCAAATATTTTTCCCACAACAAAAGTTAAACTAACTGGTCTATAATTATAATTGTTCAGGACCTTGATCTTTTTTTGAATATGGGCGCCATGTTTGCCTTGCGCCAATCACTCTCTAGTCCCTAGAGAATCCATAAAAATTATAAACAGGGGCACAGCAATGACTGAACAGAGCTCTTTAAGCACTCTTGGGTGTAATCCATCTGGACCCAAAGTTTTGTTCACATTTACCCTATTTAACTTTTCTTGGACCATATCTACAGTAGGCCAATTGAGTATATCACTGGATATACTAACAGCCCCGGAACCACAATTATCAGCTCCTTTCTCTTTTTTTGTATATACAGAGCTAAAAAAACTATTTAGGAACTCTGCCTTTTCCTTATCTTCAGTGATCCCCCCCCCCCACTTTAGCATTATTTAGGGGCCCTACCTGCTGTGAGGATCCGCTCTGGTAGGCAGTGGTAGCGAGTGCAGTATAGAGGCAACACAGACCGGTCGTGGTGTAAAACACGGTGCTTTGTTTATTCACACGGTGCATACAAGTGAAAGGCGGTGCAGAGTTCATATGGAGGGTGGTCACACACAACAACAAAATAATAGTTCAATCACAGCAAGTCCCTGAATGGGCCCCAAACCTGCTGCAGGCTACTTGAGGCCTGTTTCCGTCACATAAAGCGAAATCTATTTAAAGCCAGGAGTAATGTCACCTTTTTCTCCTTGGTGAAGTAAGTCCCTGGGTCCGGCTTCTAGCCACGGAACATGGATCCCTCCTGGCTTCAACTGCGGTTCCCTGCACAGTTTTTTACAGGCCTCAGCACACAGCCTAGCTCACCTCCACCTCTCACTCTCACAGCCAGAGAACAAAAACCTCCACATTGCACACCATACCCTTGTTGCTGGTCGGGTTTTAACCCTTCCCTGCAAAACCTGGCCTGGCCTGCTCCCAGTAAGAGCCGGCCCGGATCCGCTGTGGCACATACCTCGCGTCTACCACCACCCCAGGTACTCTCCTACATATCCCCCCCTTTGTTTAACCCTAAAGGGTTGCACACCCTGTTCAATTCTGAGAGGTTGGACATGTGTACAGCAGTGTACCCGGGACAGGGCATCTGCATTTCCCTGTAAGCGGCCTGCCCTGTGCTCGACACTAAACTTAAAATTCTGGAGGGACAAGAACCATCTGGTGACCCCAGCACTCCCCTCCTTGGCCTGGCTCATCCACTGGAGAGGGGAATGATTGGTCACCAGACAGAAACTTCTCCCTAACAGATAATACCTAAGGGACTCGAGGGCCGACTTAATGGCCAGGCATTCTCTCTCTACCACGCTGCACCTGGTTTACGCTGTGGTGAGTTTGCGACTCAGGAAGACAACGGGGTGTTCCTCCCCACTGATTTCTTGAGAGAGTACTGCCCGTAGGCCTACTCCAGAGGCGTCCGTCTGAACGAAAAATTCTCGTATGAAGTCGGGTGTCACCAAAACCGGGGACCCACACAGAGCCGACTTCAAACGGGAGAATGCCTCTTCCACCTGCTCATCCCCGCGGACCATCACCGTCTTCCTCCCCTTTAAAAGTCGTCAACGGGCCCGCTACCGTGGCAAAGTCGGGGATAAAGCGCATGTAATATCCTATCATACCTAGGAACAAATGTACTTGCTGGTGGTAAGAGGTCTGGGCCAGCTCTTGATCGCCTCAACCTTGTCTACCTGGGGTTTGACAAATCCCCGCCTCCAACCACGTATACCAGGTACCGGACTTCCTCGAACCCAATCGAACACTTTTTTTGGGTCGGCCGTCAGTCCGGCTTTTCTAAGTGAATTGACTACGGCCTGTACCTTGGGCAGATGACTCTCCCAGTCCTGGCTAAACACGATGATGTCGTCCAGTTATGCCGAAGCATATGGACGATGGGGCCGTAGGATGACGTCCATCAATCGCTGGAAGGCTGGGGCACCATGCAGGCCAAAGGGCAAAACCTGGTACTGAAATAACCCCTCGGGGGTGACAAACTATTAAAAAAAATATGATTATAGCACTATATTAGCTAAATTGCTCTATATTAGTTTTTTTTCTAAATATTCGCTATATTGCTATAACTTCGTTTTTTCGAATATTCGTAATATTCTAAAACAAGAATATATAGCGAATATTCGGAAAAAACGAATATAGAGCAATTTAGCTAATATAGTGCTATAATCTTTTTTTATAGTTGTAATTTTTTTCCAATCTGAACTTCAGATGAGAAAAAAATTACAACTATTAGACAAAGAAGATTATAGCACTATTTTAGCTAAATTGCTCTATATTATTATTTTTTTTTTTGAATATTGTGAATATTCGAAAAAACGAATATAGAGGAATTTAGCTAATATAGGGCTACAATCTTCTTTGTCTAATAGTTGTAAGTTGAAAAATGTGCAAACAACACTACTCCTAAAGTCAAATATACTGCAGCCTTCTCATTGGTCTACAAGCTAAAAGAAGGGAGGGATCATGTGTACTGATTAAAAAAAAATCTAATATTCAAAATTATGAATATATATATATCACTATATTCGAAACATTTGCGAATTTTCAAAGTACCTATATTCGCGATAAAAATTCGAATTTCGAATATTCGTGATCAACACTACAAATTTTATCTCCTTTTTGCAGTTTTTATTAAGCCCTTTGTAATCTTCAAATGCTACAGCTGACCCCTCAGATTTGTATTTTATAAATGCCCTCTTTTTGTCTTTTATTGCTCTTTTTACAGTAGCTGTAAGCCATGGGGGGTTTAATTTTAGCTGTTTATACTTGTTACCTAAAGAGATACATTTTTTAGTGCAATTACTCAATGTGGATTTGAAGTCCTCTCATTTACCTCTGTATTTGTCACGAGGGTATCGAGAACCACGCCTGACTCCGTTATACCCGGGGTCAGGAAGTCGCAGCAGTTGGCTGCACGCTCTATTTAAGATAGGGCTGTTTTCCTTATGGTAGCTTTCTGGGTTTGCTTTGCAAACCCTTTTGGCTCACTCAGGGATCCGTAGCTCCTTCTCCTCAGCTGTTCCTTGTCCAGCACTCCCAAACCTCCTTATATTCCCCTCTCCCACTTCTCTGGTTGCCAGATATAGAGCTTCCTGCCTGGACTTCTATACTGACCCACTGGAGCTGTGTTGCTGCGTTCTCTGACTGTTGATTCAGAACGCTACCCTCCGGATCCCTGTTGGGCCTTTGTGGTCTGCTGTTGTCGCCCACCTGGGATTATATGGTTGTCTGCATGGTCTGTCCTCTCCCTGGTGTTTCCCTCTTAGTGCAGTGGTGAGGCTTAGCGATCCCACCGGCCCGTTCACTATCTAGGGCTCATTTCAGGGGAAGCCAGGGTTTAGGCACGTGATCGCCGCACGGGTGAGGAACCCGTCTAGGGACGTCAGGGCAGTCAGGTGCCAGCCGCAAGGTGAGTTAGGGGTCACCACCTTTCCCTCTCCCTTAGGCAGGGCTTTCCCTGTTTTCCTCCCTGTGCGTGACACCGGTCATTACAGTATTATTATGTGACAGTAGCTGCTCCCAGTCAATGCCCTGAAATACTGCCCTCAACCCAGGGAAATTAGCCTTTTTAAAATCCAGTGTCTTTGCTCTGCCTGACAGAGTTTGCTTTTTTATAGTTTAGGGTAAATATAATTATATTGTGAAGAAGGAAAGAAAATGGAAGGCTCAAAACACCTCAATGGACGATAACAGTGGGTGCTCTATTCTCTGGGTCACCTACCCAGTTTAGAAATATAGAATAAAAAGCAAAAGATGAAAAGGGACAACAACTTTCTGGAGTATACTAAAGATTTAATTCAGCACACGGGTATTATAACCCAAATGTTAAAAAACACATATAATAAAATGGCAATAATAAAATGGCAATCATAAATGGTAGTATACAGCTATACAACACAACAGATAATTAATGAATAGCAATACACAGCAAATAATCAATAAATAATTATAAAATTCACAGCAAACAATAGCAGCAGTTAATAATTAGTGGAATATTAGCAGCCAAAGTCTCTAGATGTAGCAGCAATGTATACCTAATTGGCAGTCAGAAATTCCCAATGTATTGAGGAGGAGAGATGCCCAGTGTGTATATCACGTTGATGTAATCGCACAAGTCCTCATGCTTATTGTAGCATAAAGTCATTTACCGCTCCTTCTCTCTGCTTTATAAATAAATGTGGCATATAATGCCTACTCACATGTATCGCAGTCCAAGAAGTGCAGGCACTTGATTTTTCGTCTGGACGCTGAAAACACTGGAGACACGTGCCCTCTGTGTAATAATGCACTCAAGGACCTTCTGCAGTGTCATCCAGTGGGAGTGTCCTTGATGATGTATTCAGTCAGATGACTGATCAGGTGATCCAGGTCCTTAAGCCAGTATAGGCAAAACACTTTGTTTTCTCGCTGGTCCTTTTTAAGATTCTTCTTTCTTTTAATGGAGTTTTCTGTGCGCACATATACTCCTGTTGAATCCGGTACCACAGTTAGCTTTATATGGAGTGGGGAGGAGACCAGATTAATGGAATTTATAGCAGAATTGAATCAAAATGATAGAAATTTAGTTTTCACTGCAACAATCAGTAAGGAACAAGTGGAATTTCTAGACCTATGTATTATAGTAAAAGGGCCACAATTAATTTGCAATACATACCGCAAACCAATAACTAGAAATAGTTATATTCTGCATACAAGTTGCCACCTCCCAATGTACCAACTAGTCAATTTAGACGTTTGAAAATAAATTGTACCTTGGATGAACATTTTGAGGAGGAGGCAAAACAAATGAGGAAAGATTTCGACGAAAAACAATACCCACCATTGCTACTAGAAAAAGCACTTAATAAAGTGAAGGCGATGGATAGGGCCTCTTTCTTTGAAGAAAGTGTGAATAAAAAACGGATAAAAATGGGAGAAGATAAGATAAGAATTATCCTTCCATTTAACGCACAATATAAGAAGATGGAAAAGTTAATTAATACGCACTGGCACTTTTTTACGTGAAGATAAAATAGTTGGCCCCCTTCTACCAACAAATCCGGAAATCATTTATACCAAAGTTCCCTCTTTGGCTCTTAAAGTAGCACCCACCATTAAATATAATCAGAATACTAATTCAAGTACTATGGACAAATGGATGGGTTTACAAGGATTCTTCAGGTGTGGAAGTTGCTCGAATTGCAAGACCACTAATAATCATAGAAAAATAGACGAAATTACATCTACGAGCAATAATTTTAAATGGAAAATCAAAGACTTCCTCACATGTAACACTACAGATGTAATGTATGTGTTACAATGTACTTGCGATAAGCAGTACATAGGGAGGACGAAACGAACACTGAAGAAAAGGGTTTCCGAACATGTCTCTAATATCCGTAAAGGATACGAGACATCCAAGCATTTTAAGACATATCATAATCAGGATCCCAGCACATTACGGTATATAGCAATAGAAAAAATACAACCAAGCTGGAGAAGAGGGAACCATATTAAACACATGTCTCGGATTGAATCGAGAAGGATTTTCGAATTTGGAACTTTGGTGCCAAGAGGCCTAAATGCAGACCTAGAAGTATTCGGTTTTCTCTGAATGTGGTGTCCTGGGACTGATGGGACATCAGAGTCCGGCTGTATTATTTCCAGCACTCTGATCTCCCCTTACTCCCAGGCACCATTTAGCTCCATCTATCAATTTACCATTTTATTATTGAAGATGGGACATTCAGAGAAAACGTAATGAAAATGCAATGAAACCGTGACCGACAGATATATTTCCCATTATTTAAATTTTATGCCTTTTATAACGTTTTTAAAAACAAAAAGTATTTTATAATGTATTTTTTATATTGTTTATGAAAGTGGAACTTATGCAGCATTGCAAGAGTTGAATATATGTAGGATAAAATTTAGACCCATTCCCAATGTGTATGGATTTGGAGTCATGTTTTCCACTATACCCTTAATTAGAAGATGCCCTATAAAAAGGAGTAAAAAACCACAGTTCTGGATCTACTGAGGAAGAGGCAAGTAGCCTCGAAACGCGTCTAGTCCAGCTAACTGTGGTACCGGATTCAACCGGAGTATATGTGCGCACAGAAAACTCCATTAAAAGAAAGAAGAATCTTAAAAAGGACCAGCGAGAAAACAAAGTGTTTTGCCTATACTGGCTTAAGGACCTGGATCACCTGATCAGTCATCTGACTGAATACATCATCAAGGACACTCCCACTGGATGACACTGCAGAAGGTCCTTGAGTGCATTATTACACAGAGGACACGTGTCTCCAGTGTTTTCAGCGTCCAGACGAAAAATCAAGTGCCTGCACTTCTTGGACTGCGATACATGTGAGTAGGCATTATATGCCACATTTATTTATAAAGCAGAGAGAAGGAGCGGTAAATGACTTTATGCTACAATAAGCATGAGGACTTGTGCGATTACATCAACGTGATATACACACTGGGCATCTCTCCTCCTCAATACATTGGGAATTTCTGACTGCCAATTAGGTATACATTGCTGCTACATCTAGAGACTTTGGCTAATTATTAACTGCTGCTATTGTTTGCTGTGAATTTTATAATTATTTATTGATTATTTGCTGTGTATTGCTATTCATTAATTATCTGTTGTGTTGTATAGCTGTATACTACCATTTATGATTGCCATTTTATTATTGCCATTTTATTATGTGTTTTTTTTTTTAAAACAATTTTTATTTCGGAGAAATAGGCAGCATACAAGTGTGCAGGTTATAAGAATTCATGCTCGCAGGCATGGATACACAATCCGTCTCTCACAATAACATACAGTCATGTGAAAAAATTAGGACACCCTTTGAAAGCATGTGGTTTTTTGTAACATTTTTAATAAAAGGTTATTTCATCTCCGTTTCAACAATACAGAGAGATTAAAGTAATCCGACTAAACAAAGAAAACTGAAGAAAAGTCTTTTCAAGATCTTCTGTAAATGTCATTCTACAAAAATGCCTATTCTAACTGAGGAAAAAGATAGGACACCCTTGCCCCTAATAGCGAGTGTTACCTCCTTTGGCTGAAATAACTGCAGTGAGACGGTTCTTGTAGCCATCTACCAGTCTTCGACATCGGTCTGAGGAAATTTTACCCCACTCCTCAATGCAGAACTTTTTCAGCTGTGAGATGTTTGAGGGGTTTCTTGCACGTACAGCCCTTTTCAAGTCACCCCACAGCATCTCAATGGGATTCAAATCTGGACTTTGACTTGGCCATTCCAGGACTCTCCATTTCTTCTTTTTCAGCCAATCTTTGGTTGATTTACTAGTATGTTTTGGGTCATTGTCATGTTGCATTGTCCAGTTCCGCTTCAGCTTTAATTTTCTAACTGATGGTCTCACATGTTCTTCAAGCACCTTCTGATACACAGTAGAATTCATCGTGGATTCTATGATGGTGAGCTGACCAGGTCCTGCTGCAGCAAAGCAGCCCCAAACCATGACACTTCCACCTCCATGCTTCACAGTTGGTATGAGGTTCTTTTCTTGGAATGCTGTGTTTGGTTTACGCCAAACATGTCCTCTGCTGTTGTGTCCAAATAATTCAATTTTGGACTCATCTGTCCAAAGAACATTATTCCAGAAGTCCTGGTCTTTGTCAACTTTATCTCTGGCAAATGTCAGTCTGGCCTCGATGTTTCTCTTGGAAAGCAAAGGTTTCCTCCTTGCACACCTCCCATGCAAGTTAAACTTGTACAGTCTCTTTCTGATTGTAGAGGCATGTACTTCTACATCAACAGTAGCCAGAGCCTGCTGTAGTTCTCGAGATTACACTTTAGGGTTTTTGGAGACCTCTTTTAGCATCTTGCGGTCTGCTCTTGGGGTGAACTTGCTGGGGCGACCAGTCCTGGGCATGTTGGCAGTTGTTTTGAAAGCCCTCCACTTGTAGACTATCTTCCGGACAGTGGAATGGCTGATTTCAAAATCTTTTGAGATCTTTTTAAATCCCTTCCCAGACTCATAGGCTGCTACAATCTTTTTTCTGAAGTCCTCTGACAGCTCTTTTGCTCTCACCATGGTGCTCACTCTCACTTCAACAGTCAGGAGCACACCAAACTAAATGTCTGAGGTTTAAATAGGGCAAGCCTCATTCAACATGCAGAGTAACGATCTACTAATTATGTGCACCTGGTGTGATATACCTGTGTGAGATCTGAGCCAATTTAAGAGGGAATACATGTGAGGGTGTCCTATCTTTTTCCTCAGTTAGAATAGGCATTTTTGTAGAATGACATTTACAGAAGATCTTGAAAAGACTTTTCTTCAGTTTTCTTTGTTTAGTTGGATTACTTTAATCTCTCTGTATTGTTGAAACGGAGATGAAATAACCTTTTATTAAAAATGTTACAAAAAACCACATGCTTTCAAAGGGTGTCCTAATTTTTTCACATGACTGTACATATCTGACCAGCATGCAAATAATACGTGCCATATCCGACTTTTCAATTTTCTCCCCCCCTTAACAAATAACTCCCTCCCTCCCCTCCCAACCGTCTCCCAACTCACAATGCCATGTCAGTGTCTCACAATAGAACCGCCGGGCCAAGTAGCTCGCAGTCGGATGCAGTATTGTCAACGATCACTACTGTTATCCCCCTCTAGACTACCTCCAGCTCCCCTAATGTGCCCTTCAATTTCCCTTCCAGATACCACTTAGTATGTACAAAAGGCCTAACAACCTCAGATACTTCTGTCGGAGTCAAAGAATGCACAATAAATCTTTTCCAAGTATGAAAGAACTGTTTTGCGGACCTCTCCTTGCTACTCTCTACATCTAGCCTGTCCAGATACATGACATATTTCATAACCCCCAGTGCTTCTTGAAATGTAGGAACTGTGGGGTATATCCAGTGTCTAAGTATGGTCTTTACTACTGCCAAAAGGAATAAATGTATCCCCTTAATACTAGTAGAATGGGATATTTCTCCCTTTTCATCCAGTGGAATATAATGGAAGATGCAGTGCAAGGGTGACATTTGCAGTTTTATTCCCCAGACTTGCTGGATATACCCGACAGAGTCTTCCCACAGAGATTTCAAGTGAGGGCAATGCCAAAGCCCATGCAACAGGTTAGCTTTCTGCTGTGAACATTTTGGGCACCATCTCAGATAGTGCGCGGGCGCGTCTCTATAGGACAGATCAAAGGCATACGTAGCCTTATGGAGGATCCTAAAATGCATCTCTCTCCACGTTTCATTTGCGATTGCCTGTCTCACCCTCTCCATCCCTTCCCTCAATTTAGGAGTGACTGCGTCCTCTCCTAGTTCTTCTTCCCACCTCTTATATACTTTATCCCCTATTGGGGTAGAGAGAATATTCTGCATTCTTCTATACAGATCAGACAAAGAGTTTCCCTGTGCTCCCACCAGGGCCCCAAACCAGGCCAATCTCTCAGGGTCTCCCAGAGTCATTGATTGCGCCCTACAGTAAGAGTGTATCTGCTTATAAGACAGAAAATGTGAGGCTGGGATCTGATACTTGGATTGGACCTCAGGCCATGATAAAAGCTCAGTACCTCCCTCATTCAGTAAATGTCGCAATACGAGAATCCCTTTACCCTTCCACAGTCTAAATAGACCCGATTGCCTACCCTCCGGAAATGCTGGGAGATTCCACAATGGCATGTTAGGAGTAACATACATGGGCAATTTATATAGTTTACGCATGCTCCTCCATGCCGCCAGAGTGTCCTTCAGAACTACATAATCTTTGAACGGTTTAGGGAGATCTCTTATTCTAGTGTGCAACAAGGCTACTAGATCCCAAGGTGCTACCAATTCACTTTCTAGGGGGGTATTTGAGAAAAATGAGGTGCCTGTCAGCCAATCTCTAACATGTCTAAATAATGAGGCTAGGTTATATCTCCTTATTGATGGCATCTGGAGACCTCCTTCCCACTTAGTGAGGCAAAGCTTATCGTATGCTATTCTAGGACGTTTTCCCTGCCAAAGGAACCGTACAAAAGCTCTTTGGATCCTGCTAACATCAATATGTGTCAGTAGGAGGGGTATTGTTTGAAGTGGATAGAGCAATCTCGCGAAACTTACCATTTTTAACAGGTAAGCCCTTCCGAAAAGCGAAAGAGGCAAACTGGTCTACCTGCCTAGCTCCAATTCTATTTTCCTAATTAGGGGATCATAATTTAGCTTATACAGCGAGGATGGGTGTCGCCCTACTTTAATACCCAGATAGGTCAGATACTGAGGTACCACCGCCACGTTGCAAAGATCACGGTCTAGCTGGACTTGAGCACCCCTGTTATTTAAGAATAACAGTTGGCTCTTGGTGACATTTATTTTGTACCCAGTGGTTCCTCCAAAATACTCAAACGTATCAAGTATCTTTTGAAGGTGAAGGTGAGGGGAGTCTATAAACAGCAGGATATCGTCTGCAAAGTAGACTACTTTAATCTCTTTCCTGCCTATCCGAATCCCATTAAAAATATCCGATTGAATCAGGTGTTTTACAAGTGGCTCCAGAGCCAAATTGAACAGGAGAGGAGATAAGGGGCAGCCCTGCCTTGTACCCCTGCCGAGCCGGAAAGGAGCCGACAAAAAGCCGGGTATACTAACCCGAGCCTGCGGGCTCTGATAGATGTTTTCAACCAATGATTTGAAAGATCCCTCTATGCCAAAAGCAGACATGGATCTCCACAACCAGTTCCAGTTCACAGTGTCGAATGCCTTCTCCGCATCGACAGACAACAAGGCAGGGCCCCCTCCCACAGAACCAGGTCCGTGATGTATATAGTCTGCGCTACCAATACCGATCTGATGTTAGTCACCGCCGCTCTATGTTTAATAAATCCTACCTGATGCGGTCCTATAAGATATGGCATATGTTGCGCCAGTCTATTAGTCAGCAATTTGGTCAGTATTTTAAGGTCTTGGTTAATTAAAGAGATTGGACGGTATGAGGCGGGCTGCATCAAATCCTTATCTGGCTTGGGGATGAGTTTGATATATGCCATGTTCCCAGATTGCATAATGCTATGACCCTCCAGGCAACTATTAAACAACTGTGTCAAAAAGGGGGTAATTTCTTCTTTGAGTCCCTTATAAAAGTCCGCTCCAAAGCCATCTGGGCCCGGGGCCTTCCCACTTACAAGGGATTTAATGGTATTTTTTACTTCGTCTTCCGTGATCTGGGCATTAAGATGGGTACACATTTCCGCTGTAAGCCGTGGCAGTGAGGTTTTAGCAATAAGCTACTCCGCTAAATTAGCATCATAATCCGCTCGGCCGTATAGAGCGGCATAGAATTGCCCAAAGCAATCCACTATACTTTTTGGGTCTGTAACTCTGTGTCCCGACGCATTTATCACGCTTTTGATATGGGTACTAGGCACATATGGTTTGGCTAGATTCGACAGCATCCTCCCTGCCTTATTTCCATATTTGAATAACTGCGCTTTCTTATGATCCCCAGACAGTTTTGTATTCTGTTCGACATAGTAATCGTAACTGTGTTTAGCCGTGACCCATCGGGTTTTATTAGTATCTGTTGGGCTATTCAGGAAGGTCGTATATGAACGTCTTACCTCTTCTGTCGCTACGTTCAATTTTTGGGCTAGCTTCCTCTTTTTAGCTGCGGCATATGAAATTATGCGTCCCCTAATGACTGCCTTTGCCGTGTCCCAGAATAGGGTATGGTTGTCTCAGTGTTCCCTATTAGTATCTGCAAATTCCCACCACCATCCCTTCAACTGCAGGAGAAAATCCTCATCTGTGGCCAGATAGCTAGGCATGCGCCAAATAAAATCCGTACCTCTGGGTACATTTTCAGAAAGGGATAGGGACACTGGGGCGTGATCCGATATAAGGATATCTAGTATCTCTGCTCCTTTTACCTTTCCCATCAGTCCCGGTGAGACAAGAGCATAGTCAATTCTAGACCACGACTGATGGGCAGACGAGAAATGAGTGAACACACGCTCTGCCGGGTTTAAGTGCCTCCATATATCTGTCAGGGCAGTAGATTGCAAGAAGGAGCCAAGCGTCATTCTCTGAACCGTCGCCCCTTGCCTTCTCCTATCTAGTGGCTCTACTCTCCTACAGTCTTCCTGAGTGTCATGAACTACATTTAGATCACCCATCACTATCATACTACTACGGTTTTCCTGCACAATCCTCAGCTCTAGCTCCGAAAAAAAACTAGCTTGCATGGCATTAGGCCCGTATACATTAAACAGTGTTAGCTTGCCTGCATCCGTATCGAGATCCAGCTTCAGTAGTCTACCTTTATCATCTCCCTCTGTTGATAACACCTCACATCTAAGCCTCTTGTGGATCATCACACCTGCTTTCCTTCCATCTGAGGAAGAGCCGAATACTTGTCCCACCCACATGCGCCGCATCCGCCAAAAATCGGCCTCCCCAAGGTGCGTCTCCTGGATCAAGGCTATATCAACCTGAAGTCTCTTTAGGTGACGTAAAACTGTTATTCTCTTATGCGGGGACCGCAGCCCTCTAACATTCCAGGAGACTAGCTTAATCATTTGAGCTGAGTAAATGGTATTGGTGATATAGAGGCGAACAACCCTCCACATAGCCCACTAGGTATATTGCAAACATGACATTAGATGGCATAATAAACACATTCCCCCCTCCCAACGTAATCCCGAAAAACACCCAAACCCTCACCTCCCTGAGGAACTGGGAAGTGCTCCAACAAGACAGCAAATCTTTTGTGAACTTCACTTTTTTCGCACCGACCTGAGTTAGAGCGCTGCATACCCTTAGCTCAGAGTCCATTCCCTAAAACTACTACTCTCTTCACCGACCTCCCCCCCCCCAGACAAAATATAGCCATGAAACACAGAGAAAGAATGCACCAAACAGATATAACACTGACTATACTGGCAAGACACAAATGAAGATATTAAAAGCTGAGACTTTAGCCAATATATACCAGTGATGGATATATCGGAGCCCATCATGCACCACGTCACGGTTCTCAGCATGGCAAGGGGTCCTAACCGCTGCTCTAACTATGGTGTGAACACGGTCTGGGGGTGATATAATTCAGCTCGCAGGAAAGCTTCCCACAAACGCCCAGCATGAATGCTGCGGTTGTGCGATGTGAATGAAGCCAGGCTGCAAGCCACACCCACACCAGACCATGTGATGGAGGTCACCAGGTGCAAAGGAGTGTTTGAATGCCAGGTAAAGGCAGACACACTCAAATCTAGCAAGGCAGAAAACGAAAAACAAAAAAATTTATTAGTGGCAATTTTGGAGGAGCTGCTCAACCCCAGACACAGTGGCGTGTCCTCAATCAGGGGGAGCAACCCGACCGCATGTGGACCGCGGTAATCGACTAACCCCAGCAAAATATGCATACAATGGAGGACGTCGGCGCGGTCCACATGCACCACAAGAGCAAACTACACAAAATGTAGCAATCATATGAAACACAGAGAAAGAATGCACCAAACAGATATAACACTGACTATACTGGCAAGACACAAATGAAGATATTAAAAGCTGAGACTTTAGCCAATATATACCAGTGATGGATATATCGGAGCCCATCATGCACCACGTCACGGTTCTCAGCATGGCAAGGGGTCCTAACCGCTGCTCTAACTATGGTGTGAACACGGTCTGGGGGTGATATAATTCAGCTCGCAGGAAAGCTTCCCACAAACGCCCAGCATGAATGCTGCGGTTGTGCGATGTGAATGAAGCCAGGCTGCAAGCCACACCCACACCAGACCATGTGATGGAGGTCACCAGGTGCAAAGGAGTGTTTGAATGCCAGGTGAAGGCAGACACACTCAAATCTAGCAAGGCAGAAAACGAAAAACAAAAAAATTTATTAGTGGCAATTTTGGAGGAGCTGCTCAACCCCAGACACAGTGGCGTGTCCTCAATCAGGGGGAGCAACCCGACCGCATGTGGACCGCGGTAATCGACTAACCCCAGCAAAATATGCATACAATGGAGGACGTCGGCGCGGTCCACATGCACCACAAGAGCAAACTACACAAAATGTAGCAATCATATGAAACACAGAGAAAGAATGCACCAAACAGATATAACACTGACTATACTGGCAAGACACAAATGAAGATATTAAAAGCTGAGACTTTAGCCAATATATACCAGTGATGGATATATCGGAGCCCATCATGCACCACGTCACGGTTCTCAGCATGGCAAGGGGTCCTAACCGCTGCTCTAACTATGGTGTGAACACGGTCTGGGGGTGATATAATTCAGCTCGCAGGAAAGCTTCCCACAAACGCCCAGCATGAATGCTGCGGTTGTGCGATGTGAATGAAGCCAGGCTGCAAGCCACACCCACACCAGACCATGTGATGGAGGTCACCAGGTGCAAAGGAGTGTTTGAATGCCAGGTAAAGGCAGACACACTCAAATCTAGCAAGGCAGAAAACGAAAAACAAAAAAATTTATTAGTGGCAATTTTGGAGGAGCTGCTCAACCCCAGACACAGTGGCGTGTCCTCAATCAGGGGGAGCAACCCGACCGCATGTGGACCGCGGTAATCGACTAACCCCAGCAAAATATGCATACAATGGAGGACGTCGGCGCGGTCCACATGCACCACAAGAGCAAACTACACAAAATGTAGCAATCATATGAAACACAGAGAAAGAATGCACCAAACAGATATAACACTGACTATACTGGCAAGACACAAATGAAGATATTAAAAGCTGAGACTTTAGCCAATATATACCAGTGATGGATATATCGGAGCCCATCATGCACCACGTCACGGTTCTCAGCATGGCAAGGGGTCCTAACCGCTGCTCTAACTATGGTGTGAACACGGTCTGGGGGTGATATAATTCAGCTCGCAGGAAAGCTTCCCACAAACGCCCAGCATGAATGCTGCGGTAGTGCGATGTGAATGAAGCCAGGCTGCAAGCCACACCCACACCAGACCATGTGATGGAGGTCACCAGGTGCAAAGGAGTGTTTGAATGCCAGGTAAAGGCAGACACACTCAAATCTAGCAAGGCAGAAAACGAAAAACAAAAAAATTTATTAGTGGCAATTTTGGAGGAGCTGCTCAACCCCAGACACAGTGGCGTGTCCTCAATCAGGGGGAGCAACCCGACCGCATGTGGACCGCGGTAATCGACTAACCCCAGCAAAATATGCATACAATGGAGGACGTAGCCATGGTATCAAACTTGCCTGTTAACCTCTCCCCCCCTAAACAGAATCAAAACACGAGGAGCGAGAACCCATACATTCCTTACTGAGCTCTTTGCAGGCATGGGTCACCCCCCTCAGCACAGATTCTCAACTATCTCAACGGTAATCAGTACATTCATCTCCAATCTGGACTGGAGGCAGGCTCCCTCCTTCTTCTCGAAGAAGCTTCAGGTGATGCTCTTGACCGCACGTTTCTTGAATTACCGAAGCGATTTCCACTTGGTGAGGCCGCTCCTCCGTTAGGCGATCTCGTGACTGAGTCCCTTGGTAGATCACAGTCCTCCAGGGCATCCGCAGCATCATAAGGTGTAAGGTAAGTATCAACTCCTCCATCTTTCCGAAATACTCTCAGTATCGCCGGATAAATTAGGGCAAATTTAACTTTCTTGTGTACAAGTTCAGTACATATGCGCGAGAAGGCTCTCCTTTTCTTGGATACCTCCATGGAGTAGTCCCCAAAAATTAGGATCTGATGGCCACGCAGTTTGAGCGGCTGCTGGAGCCTTCTATACTTGAACAAGATGGCCTCTTTATCTGCGTACTTCAGATACTTCACTATGGTCGTTCTGGGTCGCCTCTGCGGCTCGGCCTCCAAGTTATCTTGCGGCGGACCGATTCTATGTGCTCTCTCAACTGTTGCTGGGTCCTGAAGTCCCAATGCTTGCGGCAACTCAACCGAGCAAATTCGGGACAGCTGGTGCGCAGGAATATTCTCTGGTAAACCGAGGATACGCAGATTGCTTCTGCAGGACCTGTTCTCCAAGTCCTCCACCTTGTCTCGGAGCATCTTATTAGATTGTGTAATGTCCCTGAGCTGGGTATGGACTCTCTCCAGCTCGTCCTCCACAATGCCCATCCTTTGCTCAAGCTCTTGCACTTGTTCTGTGTGCTGGTTCACAGTGGCCTGAAGCTGTTGCAGAGAAGTTGAGATTGTAGCTTCCAGAGTGGTTTTAATATCCGGTGCCAGTAATTTAGCCACCGCTATGGCCATGTCTCTGCACGAGGATTCCAGCTCACCAGCCTGCTAAGTGCTATCCAGCTGTGTAAGTATCGACTCCTCCGACTCTTGCGACTGAGAATTTTGTGAGGACGAGCGAGTCATCCTCTTCCCGGCGTCCGCCATCTTGCCCCTCTGAAGTTCAGCCAAGTCACGCGGCGGGAGAGGCGAGATGGTCAGCGGGGTGCCACTGCGCACCACAAACTTCTCCATCTACCTTCCGGTTTGTTGGGGGGAGAAACAGTCGGGGTAATGAAGCCCCGGGTCTCGGCTACGCCCGCTGTAATTGTCTGGGGAGACGGAGCTCTCTCTGCTTTCCTCCTTACATGCGCGCGCCGGAACCGGAAGTCTATATGTGTTTTTTAACATTTGGGTTATAATACCCGTGTGCTGAATTAAATCTTTAGTATACTCCAGAAAGTGGTTGTGCCTATTCATCTTTTGCTTTTTATAATTATATTGTGGTCACTATTACCTAGTGTTTCTCGAACTGTAACATTACCAACAAGCTCTGCATCATTAGAAATTACCAGATCCAACAGAGCATCGCACTTAGTGGGAGCTTCTACAAACTGGCCCATAAAGTGGTCCTGCAGCAAGTTGAGGAATTTTCTCCCCTTTGCAGTTGAGGCAGAACCATGACCCCAGTCAATGTCTGGGAAGTTAAAATCTCCCATTATGACCACAGTACCAGCCTGTTATTCCTGCTCTATTTGATTATACAGTTGCGTTTCTATCTCTTCTGTGATGTTAGGGGGTCTATAGATTACACCAAGAATTATTTTTTCAGTGTTTATATCCCTTTGAATTTCCACCCATAAGGTTTCCACATCCTCAACCTCCTCACCCACTCTTTCACACTTGTCTTCAGATCACTCCTCACATACAGACACACACCACCACCGGTCTTTCCTAAATAGTGTAAAACCCTCAATATTTACATCCCAGTAATGCGAAGAGTCCAACCATGTCTCAGCCACACCAACTACATCTATGTGTTCTTCTAGTACCAGAGCCTCGAGTTCCCCCATTTTGCTAGCTAGACTTCTTGCATTTGTGAAAATACATATTAAATTACTATTACAGGTTCTTGTTACCATCAGTTCTATTTTTTTTTTATAAATGTATAGTTATGCCCAGTCTTCTCACTATTTTCCTTGCTAACCCTAGCCCCCACTAAATCCCCACTGTCCCCTTCTATAACCCACTCTCTATCTACACTATCTATCCCCTTATTTGTATGACACCTCCCCCCCAGATCCTAGTTTTAAATCTCCTCCAGCCATCTAACCATTTTTTTCCCCCAGGGCAGTTGCACCCTCCCCATTGAGGTGCAGCCTGTTCCTACTGTAGAGCTTTTTTTCGGATTCCTACTGTAGAGCCTGTAACCGACTGCGAAGTCGGCCCAGTTCTCCATGAACCCAAACCCTTCTTTCCTGGATGAGCTTCTGAGCCACTTATTTAACTCCCTACGCTCCTGTTGTTTCTCTAGTGACGCTCGTGGCACTGGTAGTATTTCTGAAAACACTACCTTGGAGGTCCTGGATTTGAGCTTCTCACCTAGCTCCCTAAAATCATTTTTAAGGACCTTCCATCTCCCACTGACTTTGTCATTGGTGCCAATCTGTACCATGACCGCCAGGTCTTCCCCAGCCCCACCCAGCAATCTATGAATCCGATCCTCAATATGCCGAACCCGAGCACCCGGCAGACAACACACTGTTTGGCAATCATGGTCTCGGCGACAGATGACCCTGTCTGTTCGCCTAATAATAGGGTTCCCTACTACCAGCATCTGTCTGACCTTTTCTGCACTCCTTTTCCCATCCTTCCTGCAGCGGTCATCCTCCTGGTTGCTAGGAGAAATGCCCTGCTGATGTGTTGCTGGCCCTAGGCTTTCATCAATAATATCAGCCACACAGGCATATTTACTAGGGCATTCCAGCTCAGGACTAAACTCAATATTTATTATTCTGATTCTGCAGTTATGTGGTCGTAAACTGCTGTAAAGGTACATGACAGGGCTCAAAAGTAAAAGAGCACCATATGGTTTTTGGAGGGCAGATTTTGCTGACTGGTTTTTAGCCACCATGTTACATTTGAAGACCCCCCTGATGCACCCCTAAAGTAGAAACTCCCAAGAGACAAGAACAGCAAGAAACAAGATATTGCATTCCCTCACTTACATGTATGTGATAATGTGGGAAGGTGTTAAACTTCATAAACAATTTCTCTGCTTAAGGCTCCTGCTTCCCAAATGCCTAACACAAAACTCCAGCAGCACAAAGACAACACACCAGTTCTGAACAATAGATGGAAAGTGGGTGTGGTTAGCTATGCTAATGAGCTTTACTCCAGATTTATCACTCTGAATTTTTTAAGAAGTCATAACGAAGTCCCAAAGCCCTCCAGTAGAGCAGTGGTGTAGAAATCTGGAGTAACATTTCTAGGCAAAATCGTTAAATTTAAAGATGAGCCAAATTGATCAAACAATGTAGGACATTTAAGATGTTTGGCACAAAGTACTTCAACACAGACTCGGAAAACTGACTTCAGATATTTCCATCATGAAATATAATATATAAAGTCTCAGTTGAACAGGACAGCTATGGTCACATGATCAAGTCCAATAGATGAGGCAGCTTTGCTTCTTCCTCTCTTCACTACATAATGCTCATTGGGCACTGCTGCATATAGCCTGGAAAAGAGGCCAGACATTGTTGTAAATCAATTGTATCTCTTCTAGTTCCCCTTCTGTAAGGGACATCAATTTCTAGATTGCAGGTTTATAATAGTTGTGGAAGCAAATCCAAAGGAACTACATAACTTGCTGAGGGCAGTATATAAGCCATATCTAAAGGGGTTCTCTGGGAAGTAATTAAATAACATTATTATACAGAAATATTACTTTACTATAAATTCATCAAACATATTGTTGTTTATAATGGCTTGTCTTCTCTACAGGGCAATGATTAGTCTAGAATAAAATGGCCACCATCCTATAAGTACAAAGAAAACCGGTCCTAATCGCACAGCAGGATGGGTTATTTCAGATCTACAGACCTTCCTCAGCCTCCTCTCTGCTCTGCCTGTCAATGATCACCATCCTCCATACAATGGGTGAGATCTTAGCTGAGTCTCCATAGAAACGGAGCTCATGAAGAGATGAGAGAAGTGCAGAGAGGACGGCGGCACACAGACTGCCTGTCATGTTCTAGCGAGGGTCATACGGATTCCTAGAACATCTCTCAGGCATAACACACCAAAGCTAGCAAACAGACAAGGTCCATAATGAATACTTTAGATCAGGACATGACCTGGACCAGCAGGTAAGGGTAAATTGGCAGGTAATGTGGACTAAGTGCACTAGTTTGACTTTGGGCCAAACCCAAATGGCAGAAGCTCAGTGATCCCCATTTTTCACAAAGCCCCTGATGGTGGGGATGAACTTAGCCGAGGGCTCACTGATCGCACCTCCGGGATGGTCCCGGTGCACTTGGCCACTTACAAGCAGAGACAGATGTTGGTGCAATCACCAGCAGTCCAGAAAGACACGGGACAGACTGCAACCCAGGAACACAAACAGGAACCCAAACAAATTCAGGACACTGTTTAGACAAGTCATAATGGGAACCAGAAAACAAGACAAATGCCTACACCCCATATGGAACGGATGCATTGTGATCACAGGCAGAGCTGCAAAGACCGGCAGACAAGTAGAGGCCTGGAATCCATGCAAAACGGATGCATGGTGGTCACAGACAGAGCAGGATACATGGAGAATATGTCCTTTCTCCAGAGAACCCAGGAGACCTCTTCCCGTAGGCAAAAAACCAGACTAGCAGATACATGTTCCCCATGGAGTGTTAGTCCATGGGCGAACAGACAGAGCTGCACACAAGACATGGAACCGGACAAGGTGAGCTTGATGTAGGTGACCACACAGACAGGGCAGATAGAAAAAAAACCATGTCAGGTGCATAGCTCCTGCAGCCATCAGAGCTGAAGACAGACTGACCTCCAGGCCCACAGCTAACAGGAATATATAGCACATAGCGACTATACCCAGACCAAGACATTAACCCCACAAGAACCAGACAACAGGGAGGGGTGAAAGAACAGTATACACACAGGCTGCCGTACCTACCCATGGGAAGCAGCCTACACGGTATCCACCAGAGCTCGTACACCAGAGCAACCAATGTGAGGAAACATGGCAACCCGTGTCACAGTGAGCCACACCATGACACTGCCATTATAAATAATGAGAGGAATCTGGTAATGCATTTATAATAAAGTAATTTTTCAGTATTCTCTACCATTTTATTTAATTAATTGTGGGAGATGAGGAGTTACAGATTGGTACATGGATCCCAACTGTCCCTAGAGCAGTGATGGCTAACCTTGGCACTCCAGCTGTGGTTAAACTACGACTCCCAGCATGCTCCATTTATTTCTACTGAGTTTTGAGAGCAGCCAAGCAAGGGGGGCATCTTGGGAGTTGTAGTTTTACCACAGCTGGAGTGCCAAGGTTAGCCATCACTGCCCTAGAGACTGGCACATGGACCCAGGTGGAGAAGTGAGGCTTTGACACATATTTCTTATGGTAAAATCACTAGAATCTGTTTTCTGATTGACATTGTTTCTGTACAGCATTTTATATACATTTTATATTGGATTGGTCTAGTGCCAGGAAATGATGGAATCTAAATGAATTAATAATAATAATAATATTAATTGCCATAAAGCTCTTTTAACCATTTGCTTTTCTCCTCTTTTTAATATAGTTCCAAACTAGAAGATTGTCCTCCAGTCGCTCATGTTCTTAATTAAGAATTTATTTAAGTCATAAGGACACAAAAAAAGCTTTAAAAGACATTCTGGACGGCTTTATGACACTTCTAAGTGGACCGTACATTGCCGGCACTTAATAGAAAATGCCTAATCTTGTCTGCAATTGCGGCCAAGAATAGGACATGTTCTACTTTTTTCGGGATCGTGCTGCCCCATAGAAATGAATGGGTCCGCAATTCCGTTCCGCAAAATGCGGAACGAAATTGCGGACGTGTGAATGGACCCTTACTGGGTCTGATTCTAAGGTTCAGAGCAAGAAATGAAATACAAGAAGTTTAGAAAATGTGTATTGTAAAGGGTGGAAAATCAGTGTCCAGTTATGATGGGAGTTAGGCTACATGCACACGAACGTTGTTTGTTTCCGTGTCCATTTTTTTTGCGGATAGGATGCGGACCCATTCATTTCAATGGGTCCGCAAAAAATGCGGACAGCACACTGTCCGCATCAATATATCCGTTCCGTAGCCCCGCAAAAAAAATAGAACATGTCCTATTCATTGCTTCAATGGATCCGCAAAAAAAATGGATGGCATACGGATGTCATCCATTTTTTTTTGCGGATCCGCAATTTGCTGACTGCAAAACACATACGGTCAGGTCCATAAAAAATGGAAGCTGCCCGTGTACCTGAACGGAACAGGCGGCCCATTGTAGACATGCCTATTCTTGTCCGCAAAAGGGACAAGAATAGGACATGCTATATTTTTTTTGCAGGGCCTCTGAACGGACTACGGTCGTGTGCATGAGGCCTTACAGTCAGTTCAGTGACACTTACCAGACATGGACCCTCCACACACTCAGGACTTGATCTTCAGCAAGTGTCTTCTCTTCAGCAAGTCAGTGATCCAAGTAAATTCCCTTGGTGAATTCCAGCTTTCTGAGCCATGCTTGGGTCTTTTATACCCCTTTGGTAGCTATAGCTATCTGCTCCTCCTCTTCCCCCAGGAGACGCCCAGTCCCACCTTAATAATCAGTGAAACCTTCCATTATGAGATCTGGCTTCCCTCATTACAATATACAATGAAAGAATAATAGTGCCACCTGCTCATCAACCAGTTTAGCATTTTCTGGCCTCCTGAGATGGTCCTTCATTTACACATTGTATTTGCAGGGTAGAGACCTATTGTTCACACTCCTATTCAGCATCTGTAAGAGATTCCTGGGATACTCCGAGACCTTTTCATATGAGAATCAGTGTAAACAATGAGCATTTTACATCCTGATGAGATACATTCCATCCAGACCTACAACCACATGACTCACCATCTATAATTCACATATATGAAAGTCGCCATTTAAGGATGAACGAAGGTCCTATTCTTCAGCGTTTTATGTGGATCATGGCCCCATTGAGGTCCACACTGTTCACAAGGCCGGTATAAATGTTTTGTGGATCGGTGGTTTGCGGATCGAAAAACCAACACGGTCGTGTGCATGGGGCCTTAAGGGGAGAAAACTATTAGACAACTTTACATGAGTATTTGTTGTTATCATTGGTGTCAAGCTGCTACTTTTAAGTTGTAAATGAAACAATTTACCAGAACAGACTCGATCAAACAAGCATCAACATCATTTTATGTTTTTTCTTTAAAATAACATAACATTTATGCCAATTATTAAAGCATTTGGTCTTGGCTGATCTATGGCTTGATAACATGATTTCAAAGGGTAATTTTCAATGTGGCCATTGCCCCTCTTGCCATTTTAATTGTACTTTAAGAAGTCTAATATTGGGAGGAGATCAGTGGGTGGTAAAGGATTTCTTGAATTGCAGAACTAAATTTGCAGTTTATGCTCTGTATTTGTTGCCCCTGCAACAAGTTTTCATTGGTCGGACAATTCGTTACCTATATGAGAGGTTTTATGAACGTTATTGCTCTATGAGTACAGGGCAGGGTGCCACTCGCTTTATCAGCCATGTTAGGGAGATGCATGAAGGACATCTTACAAAAAGAAGCCTGGTTAATAGTGAAGGCACGTGCAATGGGTCCGTTAGGACTAAATGAAAAAATAGATCAGAGAGTAAAGAGCCGAGCCCTCGCTCTCCACTGCACAGTACAGCCCTTCAGCGCTTAGACCGGGCCATCGTAAGTAGGGTGGGGCCCAGCCTAAGACCCTTAGAGAAAAAGTGTTAAAAGGTGTATGGGTGTTTAATGGGGTTGTCTGGGTTCAGAGCTGCTTTCATTTCATGCTCCAATGCTCTCCTTTGACCTGCACTGAATCGTGCAGGCAAAGTATTTTTTGGGAATCCAGTGACGGCAACAATGGGCAGGCTTTTGTGCTGCCCTAGCCTGGCTAGGGCAGCACTAAAGCCCACTCATCAGTGCCAGTGATGTCACTGGCAATACTGCTAGGCGGAAGCCTCCACTTAGTAGTGAATTATTTTTTTTAAAGTGCCCTTGCCTGGAGTGATCCAGCGCTGGGCAAGTGGGAGCACAGTGCATGAAATGCTCCGATGCTCATATCAGGGGGCTGCCAGAGTGAAAATGGGGATATGTCCAGGTTCAGCTCTGAAACCCAGACAACCCCTTTAAAGAGTTAAAGGCATTTCTGCGGCCTCTCCGTTGGCCATATGATATCACTGTACATCGGACACCTGGCCTATTTGCAGCTCTGCCCCATTGAAGTGAAAAGTTTTGCAACAGCTGGAGGGCCGCAGAATGAGCATCCCTGGTCTAGGAAGTTTTTCTACAGAAACCCGGCGTATAACATCTGAAAGCCAAACCTTCTGCTTTCTGGAAACTTCACTATGGACCCAAAAACACTGCAAAAGTGAAGAAAACATCACAAATAATTGGAGGGGGTTTCAAAATATTTTATTTACTTCTAGCAAACATCTGGCTATGGGTTATTTTCCCAGAAAAGTAGCAAAAATGCCAATTAAATGCTGCAAAAAGCAATGGATTAGATGAAAGCACTGTGGATAAATGCTCCCTAATAGTAGCTGCCCACATTATAAACGCAGCATCTTTTCTCTTTGCAGATTCTTGTGCAGAAAAACTGCAGCGTAAGGCCTCATGCACACGAACGTTGTTTGGTTCCGCATCTGAGCGGCATTTTTTGGAGCTTAGAAGCGAACCCATTCACTTCAATTGGGCCACGAAAGATGCGGACCACTTCGGATACTTCAATTCGCTCAACACTAGTGGTAATAACTTTGGAAAGCACATGGTGGGTTTTAGACAAAGTGTGGCCCTGAGAGTTTTTTGGGTGGAGAAAAATCACCATCTGAATGACTGGAGTAGTAGTCACTGTGAGGCTAATATCCAGGTGAGGATCTCACTATTGTTATGTGGACAATCACACGTCTCTATGAATGTGGTAGACGATACACAAGGTGCGGCCTCATCTACACATCCCGGTGCGGCAATGTTTTCATGATTTTTCAAACTTTTTATTTGCATTTGTTTCATAAGGACACAGCAATTTTAATCTATTTCATTTGCACATTTCAAAAGAGATAACAAACAACATGAAAAATACTGATTCTGTTGTTGCTTTTTGAGTTTGCTATTGTTATAGCATTAGTTACATAATTTTATTCTTTGGTTCAGATCAATTACAGAAATTCCAAATGTGCAGTTTTTTTTTTTACTGTTTTAACTTTTGCACAGTAAAAAACTTTTCTTTATATTTTTTGCATCTCTGCATTCAATGACCCATAACATTTGTACCTTTCTGCATGAGAGCTTGTTTTGAGGGACAAGTTTTAATTTCCATTGGTGCATACAACTTTTTGATTCCTTTCTTAATTGTATTTTCGTGAGATTGAATTTTTTTTTGAAACTATGGCATTTTTCTTTTACATTGCTTATCATGTAGGGCAAAATGCAATCATTTTATTGTATAGCTTATTAGATATAACTGATAGAAATTTCATATGTTTTTTTTTCATTTGTTATATCAAATATATATTGTAGGTGTTTGCTAAAAAAATTAAAGGCAATTTTTTCCCTTAAGATATTTTAAAGTTTTTCAGGATCACGAACATTTGATCTGCTCATTGCGCATTTAATACACTGTAAAACTTCTGATTTGCAATGCATTATACCTGTTACTATAAAAACTGATATCCCTAAAAGGAGGTTCTCATTGATAACTGTACATGGCAGGCCTGTGGGACATTGCTAGGCCTTAATTTTAAATAGTAACCCTACATACTAACAATAAAATCATGGAGGGTAATAGGGTGAGAAAGGAAGCACTCTCCCTCCTTAATATCAGTAAAATATACAGACAGCATTGATTCTGGCATGTAATGGGTTAAACTGTCAGGATTGGGGACATCTATGATCCTGTCAATGAGAGCAGGACACCAGCTGTATAATGGTGTAATGTTGAGGGCATAGCTCGTGTACCCACACCATTATAGGGTCTCAGTAGTATGTCACTGAGCTTTAACTGCTTACAAAGATGGACTGATAACACATTGAAAAGGAGGAGGTAATAACAGAAACACCTATAATAAAACAATGATAAAATAAAAAAACTTTGTTTACATTTTAAGGTAACATAGTAACATAGTAACATAAGGCCGAAAAAAGCCCTCTGTCCATCCAGTTCGGCCTGTTATCCTGCAAGTTGATCCAGAGGAAGGCAAAAAAAACAAAACTGTGAGGTAGAAGCCAATTTTCCCCACTTTAGGGGAATAGAAAATTCCTTCCCGACTCCAATCAGGCATCAGAATAACTCCCTGGATCAACGACCCCTCTCTAGTAGCTATAGCCTGTAATATTATTACGCTCCAGAAATACATCCAGGCCCCTCCTGAATTCCTTTATTGTACTCACCATCACCACCTCCTCAGGCAGAGAGCTCCATAGTCTCACTGCTCTTACCGTAAAGAATCCTCTTCTATGTACACAGTACTCCATGTCCCTCTACCTTTTTAATTTTCCAAGAGTTATTATGTTCAATATTGACGGTTATTAGTTTTATTATATATACTGGACTGAGTATGCCTTATTGTTTAAAGTTAAGATATAACTTTTATTTACTTCTAATAAAATAAATGAGACACTAAATAGAGTGAAATACGTGGTGTGGTTCCTTATATACAGGGGGTGTGGCCTAATAGTGAGGCGGGTAACTCTCTCCCTAAGCACTATCCCTGTGTCACCTAGTCTATGGGCAGGGAATACCTCAATGGCTGTAATCGGGGCACCCGCCCTGAGAAGGACGACCCCCAGCCCCTGGAACCTCGGGCCTGTGCTAAAGTTCCTTAAACGCTTACCTCCCTAGTAGATCGTTTCTTGTTCCATCATAGGATAATGGAACAAGAAACGATCTACTAGGGAGGTAAGTGTTTAGGGAACTTTAGCACAGGCCCGAGGTTCCAGAGGCCGCGGGTCGTCCTTCTCAGGGCGGTTGCCCCGATTACAGCCATTGGGGTATTCCCTGCACATAGACTAGGTGACAGAGGGATAGTGCTTAGGTAGAGAATTACCCGCCTCACTATAAGGCCACCCCCCCCCCCCTGTATATAAGGAACCACACCAGGCCACTTATGTCACTATATACCCTGTTTACCCTCCAAATAAGTGCAGTATTTCACTCTATTTAGTGTCTCATTTATTTTATTAGAAATAGATAAAAGTTATATCTTAACTTTAAACAATAAACATACTCAGTGCGGTATATAGAGTTAGAGACCACTGAGATTATTTATTAGTAGGTCCATCTACCTTAGACCTTTACTAAAAAAAACGGATTACATTATTAGATTTATTGCTACACATGCTAATTCTGATGTCCAATGTTGCTCGAATGCATGCATGATTCAGGAGGAGTACTTCCCTCTCGCTATTCTTTCTTGCTCAATGTTTATATAACTTGGTTTATCAGTTCGGGCAGGTCGTATGCTTTGATAAAACGTCTTTTTACTCATGGACATGCAACAATGACCACTATGTCGTTTTATCTTTTAGTGCTCCGTGCGTGTGCTTCTGTCACGGGCGTCGGGATCCTTCACTTCTTGGTGCTGTCGCGCACCATGATGACATTGACAGCAGGTAGCTTAACTGTTGTATACGCCTCGTGCTGGCGATTCCTTTCTTGCTAGCATGGGTGCAGCTAGGTAATCTCTGGCTCTGCGTGCTGTGGGGAGAAACAGAGTATTGCACTGGTTGTTAAGTATGCGTCTACGACCTTATAAACCGGTGCAATGCTCTGCTTCTCCCCACAGCGTGCTGAGGATCACGCCGTTTAGACCCGGACAGGTAAGTTCCTTACACCTCAGCTGCAAAAATTGGACATAAAGTATAGTTTTTGTATTTTTTTATTACATAGGTATTGTTAGGGCTCATGCACACAAACGTATTTTCTTTCCCTGTCCGTTCCGTTTTTTTTTCTGCGGACCGTATGCGGAACCATTCACATAAATGGGTCCGCAAAAAAAAAAGTGCATTCCATTTCCCTATGTCCGTATTTCCGTTCCACAAAAAAATAGAACATGTCCTATTATTGTCCGCATTACAGACAAGGATAGGATTGTTCTATTAGGGGTCAGCTGTTCCATTCTGCAAAATACGGAATGTGCACGGATGTCATCCGTATCTTTTGCGGATCTGATTTTTACGCACTTCAAAATACATACGGTTGTGTGCATGAGGCCTAAGGGAGTTATGTTTCCAGTCTTCTAACACAGCAGAAGAGCAGAAAAATAATAAAAAATTGATCCATTGCATCAGTTGTGCATATTTGGCATTCATTCAAGCCATTTCCATCATAGATCCGTTATTTCAGACATCTTGCATTTAGTCCTTTTTTTCTGTCTGAAATAAGGGATCTCTGACAGAAATGGCTCAAACGGACACTCAATGTGTATAACTGATGCATAGGATCGTTTTTTGTTTTTTTTTATCTGACTAACCGGACGATTCTTGGTTTGTTTGCCGGGTTCCACTGGATCTCCACAGGTCCCCATTATAGTGGATGGCGCTTATCAGGCAACATCCGGCAGTGCCAGATCCAGATTTTTAAGGCAGGCTGCTCCCTGCCAGAATAGCCTGCCAGAGGTGCCTAAAACTATCCAAACCCATTAAGGATGTACGGCATTGTGAAAACCGGGCATTGTGAATAATAGCAGGTTCACCAGGATAAGGTATTGCTCTTCCAGCAATGCTCAAGGAGTGAGGTGGTGGGAGGGGGGAGGGGGTGTAGCGTCATTGCTGTGATTTGCAGATCAATGCTGATGATCCAATTACAACCTCCTCACTGAAAAACTCGGAGGGGGATGCAGGTGGGCTCAGATCTAGGTGATTGGTGCTGGACAGGGGACACCACTTTTTGGTTTCTCCTGTAGGTACTGCGATTGGCTGGTAAGGTATACTAACTCATCACAGCACAAGATTGGCTTGTGACATTTTAGTTGGTGACGGCGTGCTGAGGGGTTCTGTGCCCCTCTGTGTTGTGCTGTGGCCTGCTGGGACTTTTGGTGCACCTGCACTGTGCTCTACTGTTTTACTGTGAAATGAAAGTATTCCTGGAACTTCTGCTGTGTTTAGTGATCTAGTGCCAGTCGCTGTCCCTATGCCCTTCCCTTCTATGTACTTTTGGCCTCTGTGAGTCTTTTTTTTTTATTCAATTTTTTTCTGCCCTGAACTGCATACGTCAATGATCAGCACCTGCGCTCAGTTTTTGGAAAGGGAAGGTTTTTTTCTGCCATGCTAACCTGGATAGAACCCCCAGAATGTTCCCTGTCCTAGGTGTTAGTGGGACTGCTACACCAGGATTACCACCTCTATGTGGATAACTATTACACAAGTATTCTACTATTCAAGTCCCTAAATTCCAAAGGTACTATAACTTGTGGCACAGTACGCAATAATTATAGAGGCCTCCCTAGGTCTCTTCCTGGTCAACCACTTAGAAAGGGCGAAAGCGGGGCTCTCCTCCATGTAAAAATTTGGTTAAGTAGAAGGACAAGAGGGATATCCTTGTACTTACCATGGTTCACCATAACACCAGCTCTCTTTTCCCTCGTAGGGATACCATAGGGTCTCTGCAAATGTGACATGGCGCCCGAAAACCATTCTAGGATACATCAGTAATATTGGGAGTCTGGAAACTCCTTCAAGATCACTGCTCCCCTTAAAGGCTATGTACACTTTTGGGGGTATTTTTTTAATTTTTGCATTGTGTCATCCAAAGATATATCTATCAGTTAAAACCAAATAGTAGCACATATCCTTTTTTTTTATCTGTTTTTATTTTCTGATTGTAGTTTTTATTTTATTTTATTTCCTAAACACTGGCCATCTTGCCTTAGCTGTTCTTAACAGCATTTAGAAAGCATTAAGAAAATTGCTTTACGGCAGCCCCATGGTCCGTAGACACAATGGACAGGAGGGGACCCTATTGACTTCTATGGGAGAGTTTTCTAGGCATGCTCTGTGACCTGTGCAGAGATCATTGTACAGGGAGGGAATAGATAAGCTCTGACAATCACCTACAGTAAATCCTGTCTTATGTATACACAGAGGTGATATCATTAGAGGCAGGATTAGAATGAGTTAACCGCAGGATATTATATTTTTTGTTTAAATATATGGAATACGTGGAAAATTGAAATCATCCAACATTCTTTAAAATAAGTTAAACATAAAAAAAGTGATTACACAGTCCCTTTATGCTTAAAATATATATTTTCAATTACTCTTTATTGAAAATGTTGAGCCCCTGTCTCTGTACAGCCTTGAGATTCTCTAGTAGCAGGCTCTGTATTTTTACTGTTTGCCATCAAGCATGAACAGTGCCTTATCTTTAACCTCCTAAACCCTTATTATAGCTCAATTCTTCTCTCACTGATAAAGGCTCCTTTACACAGGCTGAGAATCCGTCAGATATTTACTAACAAGCGTTTATAGGAATGTTCATTGGAGATCATCTGGTGGTGTAAAGGTGTAGCAGATTATGAACAAGTGAAATGCTCGTTCATTGGATGATATGCTCATTTGTACAGGCACCTAAATCTTCATTGGCTGGCAGCAGATCGTGCTGGGTAAACAAGCACTGCTGTTTGCAAACAATGAGTCTGTATGGAGATGAGTGGTGGCTTTAGCAATCACTCTTTCCAATACTGTAAAGGAGATGGCTGCATATAAATGGAGCGGTCTCCTACTCTGAAGAGCAGGCGATTGCCAGGAAGGAAATTGTCCAGTGTAAAGGGACCTTATGAATGTGTCTTAAATAAGTGTTTATGACCTTTTAGTAATTGGAGAAATGTTTATTAGGGTGACCGGCACGTGAAAGTGAAACTATGATTCACACAGCTAGACAAACAGTGAACCATTTGTGACCAAACAGCTGAATATTTTTTTAAATAAAGACCAATTGAGAAAATGATTTTTAGCCCAAAATGAGTAAAATTCAATCAGAAAAAAAAATTGTCTCCAAAGGTTGTACACAGCCTTTAAATGCCAATATGGGAAGAAGGGACAATCTAAGACTGTGCCTGCATCTGTGATAAAATATAGTGAGTGGGCACACTTGGTCATGTTACTGAACAATTATTGCACAACTACTCCTCTCTGAAGCCAGAAGTTGTTTCTATTTGCTATTTTCTTATACAAGGCAGAGGAAGAACTTTATAATGACTATCAATTTAGGAGACTGAACTATTGTTTTAAAGACAAACTGTCATCAACTTTATGCTGACCTTACTAAGAAAAATCACTGAATAAAGTGGCCTAAATGGGATGAAATGCTCAACCCTAAACACTGTAGCGTGTTTATAATCGGGGGAGCAATTCCTCCGCAAGTGCTCCCTCCTCCCATTGTATTATGCAAAATAACCGTGGAGCCCCAGTTATGGGTCTTCAACACAGTGAAAGCCAGATATCCCTCAAAGGAAGGAAAACCAAGCAAAGGGGTGTCCCCATTTCAGAGATCACCAAATCCACCATATTAAGTGGCCCCTATGTCAAGATCCTACTCTTTTACAAGCTTTAAGGATGTGACGGGGAAGACCTAAGCCAGTTATCCATCCACAGACAGCTGTTTTGGGGTGTTGCCCCTCATCAGTGTGGCGTAAGATTCTGGCTAAACGGGAGCAATGCCTTGGAGACTACTCATAAAAAATAATAGCTGACCTTAGGGAGACCAGCTACAGAAAACACTGTGGAGCCTCATTTAAGAGTCTCGACACAGCAATCCAAAGTGCAAAGCTCCCTGGGAAACAGTAATATGCAAAATAACCGTGGAGCCCCAGTTATGGGTCTTCAACACAGTGAAAGCCAGATATCCCTCAAAGGATGGAAAACCAAGCAAAGGAATTGCTGTGTCGAGACTCTTAAATGAGGCTCCACAGTGTTTTCTGTAGCTGGTTTCCCTAAGGTCAACTATTGTTTTGTTTGAGTACTCCATTGTATTAGTGATCTTACTATGGAGGTATGTAGGAGCTTGGCTGTAAGTCAGTCCTTAGCACCTATCAGTCTGTGTTCACACACGATAGGTAGTTTAGCGGTAAGACCCACGCCACACTGAGATACCTTGACGTGGTGCGCAGGGCTCCGATATGTTCCTGACTGGAATATATTGACTAAAGTCTCAGCTTTTAACATCAGTGTGAGGGTCCAGCCAGTATGGTCAGTCGCGTATTATTGTGGTGCACTTTTTTCAGTGATTTATGTATTCTTATATTTTCATCCACACATTATCCCATCTTGTGTAGGATGTTTTTGTGGTGCATGTGGTCCGCTGCTGGCATCCTACATTGTAAGCATTTTTGCAGGGGATTGCCGTTAGCAACGGATCACTTGCGGAGGAATTGCTCCCCCGATTATAAACACGCTACAGTTTTTGGGGTTGAGTATTTCCTCCCATTTAGGCACTTTATTCAGTTATTTTTATTTATATATATTGAATGTGCTAATGCTTGTCATTGGTAACATTCTGGTGCACCGGTAGCCTGTGTCACATGGCCTGTTATAGGTGGGGCTCGTAGCCTCCTCCTCCCTCCCATTATATTAGTGATCTTACTATGGAGGTATGTAGGAGCTTCGATCTTTAGCACCTATCAGACTGTGTTTACACACTATAGGTAGTTTAGCGGTAGGACCCACGCCACACTGAGATACCTTGACGGGGTGTGCAGGGCTCCGATATGTTCTTGACTAGAATATATTGGCTAAAGTCTCAGCTTTTAACATCAGAGTGAGGGTCTAGCCAGTATGGTCAGTCGCGTATTATTGTGGCGCACCTTTTTTAGTGATTTATGTGACCTTACTGGGTGCAGTATAAAATGGTGTCGGATACTTTGATTTTAGCAGTCTGTCACTTTTGACCTAAAAGTGTTTGCCGAAATTCAGCCTTATAATCATTGCAGCCCAAGCCTGGAAAAGAGTCACTCAGGCAAACCGTTTGTCAACCTAGTCCGTCTCACCTAGTCCTTCTCACATTCGTACCCATAACTTTGTGTTTTTCTTTTGCTTCAGGGTATTTTACCATACACAGAAAAAACTAAGATAAAAACATTCTGCACGATATGATATACAAATGTGCGGATGTCCCTGGCCATATTATTGAAGAAAACCACAGAAATAAGATAATAATGCACTTATTAAAGTAGATGCAAGCACTATATATGGACAAAGTCCTCATTCTGATATGATAATATCTGAGACACTTAGTCAATATATTTTGATCAAAACACATCTAAGGCCGCCTACCAAACGCCAAGGTGGTCTCAGGTCAGGCGGGTCCTACGCTAAACCTACCTAAGCCGTTGGGCTTCTGTGGTTTTCTTCAATAATATGGCCAGGGACATCCGCACATTTGTATATCATATCGTGCAGGATGTTTTTATCTTAGTTTTTTCTGTGGATTTTTTTTGTCTATGTAGTATTTGCTTGAGGGAGTGGCACCTTAAAGTGTGAATGTGGACCTATTATCTTGGGAGTAGCATTCCTCTGCACTTTTGCCCCCCTCCCCTATCCAATAGAGCGCCTTGATTAGGTGGTACATATGGCTGTGCTTGCTCCTCCTCCCATTGGTTGCTTGATGCACATGGAGGTGACTAGGAGCAGCACACCATATGTGCAGCGTCTGCGCTCCTGAACATAGAAGCCCAATGGCTTAGGTAGGTTTAGTGTAGGACCCGTCTGACCTGAGACCACCTTGGCATTCGGTAGGCGGGCTTAGATGTGTTTTGATCAAAATATATTGACTAAGTGTCTCAGATATTATCATATCAGAATGAGGACTTTGTCCATATATAGTGCTTGCATCTACTTTAATAAGTGCATTATTATCTTATTTCTGTGGTTTTCTTCAATAATATGGCCAGGGACATCCGCACATTTGTATATCATATCGTGCAGGATGTTTTTATCTTAGTTTTTTCTGTGGATTTTTTTTTGTCTATGTAGTATTTGCTTGAGGGAGTGGCACCTTCAAGTGTGAATGCGCACCTATTATCTTGGGAGTAGCATTCCTCTGCACTTTTGCCCCCCTCCCCTATCCAATAGAGCGCCTTGATTAGGTGGTACATATGGCTATGCTTGCTCCTCCTCCCATTGGTTTCTTGATGCACATGAAGGGGACTAGGAGCAGCACACAATATGTGCGGCGTCTGCGCTCCTGAACATTGAAGCCCAGCGGCTTAGGTAGGTTTAGAGTAGGACCCGCCTGACCTGAGACCACCTTGGCGTTCGGTAGGCGGGCTTAGATGTGTTTTGATCAAAATATATTGACTAAGTGTCTCAGATTTTATCTTATCAGAGTGAGGACTTTGTCCATATATAGTGCTTGCATCTACTTTAATAAGTGCATTATTATCTTATTTCAGTATTTTACCATACACATAAGCAAGATTTTAATTTCTCTCATCTTTTATTATGGGTTAAATAATGGAAATCATAAATTGCACCATTTTTAGTCACGCTGTTTACCAATCCCCATAAATAATGTGTTGACTATATTGTAAGAGTTATTATGATTACAGGGATACCAAATACTGTATTGCAATAGTTAATAAAACAAAACAGTAATACTATGAGGCACAAAAAAACTTTATTATAGCAGTGCTTCTCCATAGAGGAGTATTAAAGGGAGGTGTGAGCTGTACAGAAGGTTGATTTTATTATTATTATTTTTTTTACATTTTTAAGAACATTTTTTACACTTCTTTAACCCCTTAATGCCCAGTGCCGTACATGTACGGCGCTGGCGTGGTCTTTAAAGATATGGCGCCCGCTCCTGAGTGCTGCAGGCACCATAGCCCTGGGTGGCCGCCTGCTTCTTATAGCAGACACCCACGGTTCATGTCCACAACTGGCATTATTGCCGTTCGAGTACATTTGACCCTTCAGATGCCGCGGTCAAGGTGCGCGCTTTCGGTTATACTCTGGCTCCCCTGTGTGTCGATCGAAGGAGCTGGAGTGTGTATGCAGCAGCCCCTGTCTTTGTGAATGACAGGAGGCTGCTGCATAGTATTTCCTATGGAGCCCTTGCCTGTAATAAGGCTCCATAGGAAACTAGTAAAATCATCATAGATTCCAATACACGTGCATTTGAGTCTAATGATTGCATGTTATAGTTCACTATGGGAACTATAAAAAAAAAAAATCAAATCACCCACTTTTCCCCAAATAAAAATAAAAGAACAAAATTTTTTAAAAAAATACACATCATGGGTGTAGCGATGTGCGAAAACACCCATAGTATAAAAATATAAATATATATTCCCCATACAGCAAAACAGAAAAAAGCGTCCAAATGACCGATTCGCCGTTTTTGGTGGCCTCTTTTTACAAAAAAAAGTGATCAAAAAGTCATACACACACCCAGGATGGTATCATTGAAAAGTTCAGATCACCTCGCAAAAAATGAGCCCCCATACAGCTCCGTACACATAATTACAAAAAAGTTATAGGGGTCAAAATATGGCAACAAAAAATAAAACTGATTTTTTTTCCCAGTTTAAATTTTTTTTATCACTATCAAAACACAAGAAAAACTATACATATAAGGTATCGCCGGATTCGTACTGACCTGAAGAAAAAAAGTAACTGGTCATTTTTATCAAAAATCTAACTTCGTAAATAAAAAAGCCGTAAAACTGTGTTGGAATTGTTTTTATTTGCAATTTCACCCCATTTGGAATTTTTTTTTCCTGCTTCCCACTACATCATATGCAATATTAAATGGTTGAGTTGGAAAGTGCAACTTGTCCCGCAAATAACTAGCCCTCATATGGCTATGCAAACAGAAAAAATAAAAAGTTATGGCTCTGGGAAGGCAGGGAGCGCAAAAAGAAAACCGGACTTTAAAGGGGTAAAGTCTCCCTAGGGGACTTGAACAGGCTTGAGGCTACCACAGCGAATGAATGTCTTCCTCAATCTCACAACAGGGAGCCATTTGAGCCCTAGGAGGAAATTTAACCCCTCAAATGACCATGGTATCTGAGGGGTTAAATGTCCATGATTGATGTTATTGCTGATCACAGACATTGCGTTCAGGTGGCTTCTGTGAAAAACAGCAAACACCTGGTGGCTACAGTGCCAGCTCCCCGCCAGAGTAGGTGCCATCTTTAAAGAGATGACAAGTGCTGTACATATACGGCGATCATCATCAAGGGGCTAAGGTAAAGGTGTGTGGCTAGAAATGTAATAATTTGCACCAAAATGTTGGCACTATGTAAGGCCATCAATAGGTGGTAAGGTGGTATAGCGTTAGATGGAAGTGTCCAGCTGTGCACCATATTTATTGTAGAGCGTGAGCCACAGTGGCAAATTTGGCGCATCTTCAGGCTTCATGTCTACGTTTACACTGTCTACACTTTAAGGTGGATCAGTAGATCTGCTGCAATGTTTGCCTTTTTATAACCTTTATGCTACATTCACACGGCCATGAGAAAAATAAATTCATGGCCATTTTGCATCAGTGTGTGCATCCATTTTCTGGCTGTGTGTCCATTTAATATCCATTTGCATCAGTTTTTCCTGTCCGTTAATACCGATGAATTTGCTTGATAGTTATTTCTAGATCCACCCTTCTGAGAACACCCACAGGATGGTAGGCCCCCAGCTAAAATAATGTCCCCTATAGTGCAGCCATTTTAGTTTATGGCACCCAGCTTTAATAATGCTTCCCATGTAGGCCTCCTGCTAAAATAATTTCCCCCATAATGTAGCCATTTTTTTTTAATGCCCCCAGCTTTAATAATGCCCCAAAGTGGCCCACAGATGTTTTTTTAAGTTGATTTGATAAAAATAACTCACCTTGTCCATTTGATTGCGCTGCTGCAGTCTCTTCTCTTTTTATTCAACAGGATCTATCGAAGACCTGCGATGTGCGCGATGACATCATTGCGCGCTCCCATGTGGCTACGTCATGACGCATATTGCAGGTCCTTCGGCAGGTCCTGCTCAATGAAGAGAGGAGAGACTGCTGCAACTCGATCAATGGGATCCGTCTGGCCATAGAAACGGCCAAAAATAGGACATGTCCTATTTTTGGACAGACGCTATTCACTGAGCGGAGATGTGAATAGCCCCACAGACTGTCATTGGTGCTAAAAATGGCCGTGTGACGGCCGTTACTTAAACGGCTGTCATATGGTCATTTTTCATTGTCATGTGCATGAGGCCTTATTGTGTATGTTATTTTGATCTCCATAGTCTAATACATTTTGATGATACCTTCTCACTCCGATAGTGATGTAATTGAAGATTCCTACTGAGCTCTGGGAATAATTTTCTTATGTGGTGAGACTGGAGGTCTTGGTAGTTGTAAAAAAAACTTGTATGGCGCACTGCTAGTTTTGGAAGAAACGTAAAATAATAAAATATTAACACTGAATATGCTGAACACTTCTTTATTTTTGCAGCACTTGTGAAAGTTCAGCTTAACATTCCCTTTGCAGCCTTTATTAATGCTTCCCAGATTATGCCCAGTTGCAGCACTGACAGCTAGTGTCAAAAACAAGACCAGATTGGCAATTCTGTTGGTAGCTGATGCCATTCAAGCAGTGCCAGAAAGCATTCTTGTTTCCGGCCACAGGGTAGAGTCCATTAGCCTTTCCTGCACAGAATCCGCTACCTCCTGAGCTACCTCCTGAGCTAGCAGTTGCGCCACCGCTGGACCCACCCCCACTGGGCACAGTCTGTGGTGCAGCTGTGACTGGGGCAACAGAAGCAGGGGGTGTGCATCCTACAAAAAAAATGGAATAATGTTGGTTAGAACATGATTTTTTAATTATAGTACTAATTTTGTTGGCATGAGTTTTTGTATAGTGGACTGAAAAAAAAAAGTTTATTAAAGGGGTTTTCAGAGACTTTTATACTGATGAGCTATCTTCTGAATAGGTCACCAGTATCTGATCGATGGGGGTCTAACATCCGGCACCTCCTCCAATAAGATCAGGTGTGAGAAGACCCCAATGCGCGCAGTAGTTCCGCGGCCTTCTCGCAGCTTCTTCTAGGCCATGTGACGTCATATTAATTGGTCACATGGTTTAGGTGCAGCTCAGCCCCATTGAAGTGACTGTATGTACTCGATGTATGGCTCTGTATTTGGGGGATAGAGAGGAGGCTACCTTGCTACCTTTCAGATAGCTAATCAGTGGGAGTCGATTCGCCTTAAAACTTTGTTCCAATACTGTAGTATTAGAATGTATTGGCTCCGATGAGCCGAAGTTATTGCTTTGCAAAGCCTCTCGAGACTTTGGCAAGTGTTTTTTTACAGTACAAATAAATTTATGAAGTTATTACCTAAAGTCTCACGAGACTTCGTGAAGCAATAACTTCGGCTCATCTGAGCCAATACATTCTAATACTATATGGAGCTCTTACTCCGTACAGTATTACTCCGTACAGTATTGGAACAAACTTTCATCCAAAGTCAATTCGCTCATCCCTACTGATGACCTGTCCATGGGGATTTCTCATGAGCAGTATCGGACTCGGGTTTCTTAGGGCACAACAGTAAAATTAATTCTGGGGCCCAGTGTAAATCTATCTGCAAATATTACCTGCTCACACTGCGACAGACAGGTCATATTTGCAGGTAGGTTTACAGTGGGCCCCACTGGGGGATTCACCTGTTCCTCTGTTGGCCAGTCTGAGCCTGGTCATCAGAATAAAATGTCTTTGGAAAACCTCTTTGAGTTAATCCATTAAGCTTATGAAGTTCATCCAATATAGACCAATATGCTAAAAAGTGGAAATATCCTTTCCTGCCCCCTACTGGCAACTGAACAGACTAAACCAGCATTCTACATTAAATAGCAATAGCCCTGTCTATTGTGTCTCTGACTGTGACTTGTATGAATATGGCAGTATATCACAGAAAAAGAAAGCCAAGGTAAGAGGATTTACGGGCGTTGTCCAGATGAGTTGCAAAACTTGGGATTTATTAAAACATATAAAGAAATAAAATATTTCAAAATATAGAATACGTAAAGTATATGACGTGCTTCGAAGGCTATCGTCATTCTTCCTGGAAAAGGCTACATAATGTCTATCTATAGACATAATACTCACCGGAAGCTTGTATGCCAAGAGTGTTCTTCAGTGTGGTTATTAGAGGGTATTTGCCTTGGTTGCAGAAAGTACCAGTAAAATCATCCAAATCAATTGCCCAAATCATAGCACCTGCAAAGTTGTTTTGCATCAGCCACTGAGCCTTTAAATTAGAAATGTGACAATCCATGTTAGCGCACTTCTCTGTTGTGTGTTTTTTATTAGCTTTTTTTTTTTTACTGAAAAGAAAAATGCAATTACCTTTGTCTGGAAACTCTTCTCATTGTCATATCCCAACCACTCATTACCCTGGTAGGCATAGGGGACATCTTCAGCAGAGGACCAAACATTAGTAGCCCCATTTTTCAGGAAAGTACAAATCTGCAGACATAAATGGCAAAGTATGATATTCTGTTTAACAATAGGATTTTTAAGTTTGTTTTTCTTTATTTTCTCATGTAGATAATGTAAATTATTTTTGGGGTGTTTTTATGAAGCAACACAATTTCTTTTGCATAGTCTGCTGCTTGTCTAAATAGGTTCTTGTTACGGCGGTGGCCAGTGCTCCAGTAGCGGGCTCGGATACCGGTATCCTATGTGTCTATTAGAGATATTATTCATTGAACCTCATCTTATTCTATGGTACTACAAGGTTTTAGTATTTAGTTTAGAAGGTCTTACTTCATAGTAGGCCCAGAATCCTGTCTGCTTAGTGTAAGGTCCCTCAGGTCCAGGTCCAGAAGTAGGAGCACCAATGGCAGTGTTTGATGGGTTGCTCAGGATGAAAGTGTGTCCATAAGTTGGGAATCCAACAATGAGTTTAGAAGCTGGGGCACCATTGTTCAGATAGTAGTTCATGACGTAATTCTAGAATTTAGTGAGAATTTGTCAAATGTACTTTTTCAGATTTTTTACCATAGCAAGCAATTATTGCAGAGATGAATCAACTCAGCTAGTCATGCTTCACAATCATGCACACAGCATATACACAATACACCTGGCAGATATAGCTTTTCAGAGATACTAACCACATTCAAGTAAGAGTTGTAACCAGTGGCAGAAGGGTTAGAATACAGAGGGCTATTCTCTCCAGTATATCCTTCCCAAGAACCATGCAGATCGTAGGTCATAACATGGAAGTAATCCAAAGCCCTAAAATACAGTAAACCTTTAAAACATTGTGTACAAGTAACTACATAATATTTTGGTCTGTTATTCATTAAATCTGTTCTGCTCAACAAAAAAGAAAAAAAATCTTAAAATTCTTAAAAGTAATTTAAAGGATTGTCCCATCACTAGGATATGCCTCCAATGTCTGATAGGTGTGGGTCCTGCACCTATCTTTTGATCAGAGCCCACAAAGTGACGGACGGTGCCGAAAATAGCCGAGGATTCGCTTGGCTATTTCTGCTTGAGCGGTGCACTTCCCATTAATTTCAATATATTAAAATAGCTGAGGGCACCGTTTGGCAATTTTTGGCACTCTCATAGAAATGAATGGACGGCAGTCACTTTGCAGACGGTACACAGAGGTGAGACGCGCACCTATTAGGCCTTGGGAGTATATCCTATCAATATGCTCCCAATGTCCAAGATCGGACAACCCCTTTAAGAAGGACCTGTCACTACATAGTGCATTATGCAGAAAGCATGTTATAGAGCAGAAGGAGCTGAGCAGATTTATATATCGTTTTGTGGAGAAAAAATATCGGTAAAACTTGTATTTCACACATATCTCTGTAATTTCTACTGTGTGAACAGCTATCACTGACAGACAGCTATCTCATATATACACTTACACAGAGAATGCTGTATCACTGATAACACCTCCCCGTCTTCAACTACCAGTGACTGACAGCTATCTCTGTATACATTCTTACACAGAAAATGCAATCAATCACTGGTAACACCTCCCCCATGTACAGCTACCAGTGACTGACAGCAATCTCTGTATACATTCTTACACAGAAAATGCAATCAATCACTGGTAACACCTCCCTGTGTACAGCTACCAGTGACTGACAGCTATCTCTGTATACATTCTTACACAGAAAATGCAATCAATCACTGGTAACACCTCCCCCATGTACAGCTACCAGTGACTGACAGCAATCTCTGTATACATTCTTACACAGAAAATGCAATCAATCACTGGTAACACCTCCCTGTGTACAGCTACCAGTGACTGACAGCTATCTCTGTATACATTCTTACACAGAAAATGCAATCAATCACTGGTAACACCTCCCCCATGTACAGCTACCAGTGACTGACAGCTATCTCTGTATACATTCTTACACAGAAAATGCAATCAATCACTGGTAACACCTCCCCCATGTACAGCTACCAGTGACTGACAGCTATCTCTGTATACATTCTTACACAGAAAATGCAATCAATCACTGGTAACACCTCCCCCATGTACAGCTACCAGTGACTGACAGCAATCTCTGTATACATTCTTACACAGAAAATGCAATCAATCACTGGTAACACCTCCCCGTGTACAACTACCAGTGACTGACAGCTATCTCTGTATACATTGTTACACAGAAAATGCAATCAATCACTGGTAACACCTCCCCCATGTACAGCTACCAGTGACTGACAGCTATCTCTGTATACATTCTTACACAGAAAATGCAATCAATCACTGGTAACACCTCCCCCATGTACAGCTACCAGTGACTGACAGCAATCTCTGTATACATTCTTACACAGAAAATGCAATCAATCACTGGTAACACCTCCCTGTGTACAGCTACCAGTGACTGACAGCTATCTCTGTATACATTCTTACACAGAAAATGCAATCAATCACTGGTAACACTTCCCCCATGTACAGCTACCAGTGACTGACAGCAATCTCTGTGTACTCACTTATGCAGAGAATGCTATCAATCACTGATAACACCTCCCTGTGTACAACTATTAGTGACTGACATCCACCCCTCTATACACACTTACACAGAGAATGCTGTCAATCACTGATAACACCTCCTCTGTAAACAGCTATCACTGACTGACCGCTATCTCTGTATACACTCTTACACAGAGAATGCTATCAATCACTGATAAAACACTGCCTGTGTGCAAATGAAGTCAGAAAGATCAGAAATATATACATTTTTACTTTACTTTACTGACTTTTTTTCCCATATATCTATCAATCTGCTCAGCTCCTCCTGCTCTTTAACATGTTACCTGCAGATTGCACTGCATTTCATGGTGACAATTTCCCTTTAAAGTGTTTCACATTGTCTGTAAGTATTATGCACATTGTTGGGCCAATAATCAGGAATGCAAATGCTTGTTCCCAATAAATGGGCTCTATAATGGAGTAAGCTATCAGCTCATTTATCGGGTGATGGCCGTCTTTCATCAGGATGAAAGATGCACGATTATTGGCAGCATATCTCTCTGTGTAATCAGGGATGTGCTGCCGATCATTTATTGAAGAGAATGAGGGAGGAATGACCTCAGTAGGAATTGTTCCTCCCTCATTCAAAGTTTTCATTGGCCTGTGTAATCAGGCTGGTGCAAACAAGCTCCGATAGATGACTATCATCCATCAGTGCTCGGACTGCCCAAAGATCGGGCAGTGTAATTCCACCTTCAGTCTCACTATAGCCCATAATACATAGAGCAAAGATACTGAGCTGTGTGTAAGTGAGAGGGAGGAGGAAAAGCTGTCTGAACTCAGTTCTTATGTTGAAGAGATTAACTTCTAGCAATTATTATGCCATCTTATTACAGGGACCTGCCAGCATTGAGAGCCACATGTAACCAGAGAAGTGACCCTAATACAAGCCAGCCTCTGAAGGTAAGTAGAGTTGTATCAGACAGAAGGTTGAGGACCAATACAAATGACGGTGCATGGGCATAATGTCATTGTAGATAATGAATGAAGTGAGGTTGTGGAATTCACTGCATTTGGCCAGGAGTATACGCTGCTGGTACCAAGTCAAACTTCTGAGAAAGTTTGGCCATCTGTTAAAAGGCTACATCCCATAGTGTGGACCTATGGTGTTATATGAAGAGTGAGGACTGATTTTGCAAGAGAATTTTCACCCCTGGGCTACAATGAGTTGCTAACATCAACTAGATAGACAGAGACTCACAGAGGTGCTCATTATACAGCCTGTACTCTCACATACAACCTTGAGAAAACGGTATCATTACAGGTGCCTTTATGTGTCATCTTTCCAATTTGCCTTTGTTGAGTGTAATGTTTCTGCCACTCCCTTCTGCCATAAACAGATGATTGGTGGGGGTACTGGGTGTTGGACTCCCCACCTGATATTGATGACCTGTCTGGAGTATACTGTAGGACATCAATATCTAAAAGGTGGAAAACCCCTTTAAGGAATTTTTTTAATGTAAGTTTTTAAGGTGAATGACATGCCTCAGCTACTGATTTGCTAAACAGGCAGGAGTGGTGCGGGATCTGAGCCCTTTGCCAAAAATGTTTCTCTGATAGACAAACCCTTTAATAATTTATTTAGAGTTTAACTCCTTTTTCACAAGCAATTAAAATGTGCCTCAGAATTTCATTGCATACTACAAATTATTTGCAACATGTACTACTATTACTACTAATAAAGCTGTAGTCTTTAAGGAACACAAAAAGAATTGCAAATGCCTTTGTAAAAAACATCTGGCAGCGGTAGCTACAAGCTATGGTAAAATTTCACTTTAGTACATATTCTTTGCAGCTAAATTGTACATCACATCTTTTACTGTATACCAATGACAACATCTATTATGTCTTTTATGTACTTACTGAGCCAGTGGAGCAATTTGGTAACCAGACTGAATGTTGGAGATTCCAGCAGCCACCGCAGCAGTAATCAAGAGTCTTGGTTTGTTGCTTTGTGAAGCCTCTGTCTCAAAAGCTGCCCTCAGTTCCTTTAAGAATGCAATTTACATTAAATACTTTAAATTAAATCTGAGAATAAATCTATGAGTCTTTATATCTGCCTTTGCAGTTTGGACACTATCCCTAATGCTTTTTTAAAAAGTCTTCACAACTTTCACTTTTTCACATTTTGTTATGTTGTGCTGAAATAAAAAAAATTCAAAAACTATCAGGTTTTCTGCCATCAATCTGCACTCAGTACCCCATAGCGAAAAAGTAAAACAGAATTTTGGAAATTCTTTGCAAAGGAAAAACTAAACTTTCACATGGACATAAATATTCAGACTCTTTGCTATGACACTTGAAATTTAGCAACAGGAGCCTTCTCATTTCTCTTCCCATCTTTGAGATGTTTTACACCTTGATTGGAGTCACCTGCGGTATATTTGGTTGATTAGACATAATTTGGAAAAGACACACTCTAGTCTATGTAAGGTATCACAGCTGACAATGTACATCAGAGCAAAAACCAAGCCACGAGGAGACAAAACTGTCTATAGAGCTCAGAGACTGCTTCACTGAAAATCCCAAAGAGAAAGGTGGACTCATTAACTCTTAAATGGAAGACATTCAAAACAACTATGGCTCTTCCTGAAGCTGGCTATCCCTCTAAAATAAGTAAATGGGGGGAAAAGACCTGGGTAAGAGAGGTAAAAAGAACTCAATAGTAACTTCCAGAAGGTCAACCATCACTGCAGCTCTCGACTAATCTGGGATTTATGGAAGAATAGCCAGAAATATGACTCTCTTTAATAATAAAAAGACATATGCAAACCATCTGAAATTTGCACACAAAAATAAAAAAATAAAAAACACACTTAAAGGACTCTCAGACTGTGAGAATCAAGATTCTCTGGTCTGATGAAACCAAGATTAAACTTTTTGGCCTCAATTCTAGGCATCATGTCTGGAGAAAACTAGGCACTGATCATCACCTGCCCAATTTCACTCCTATAGTGAAGCATGGTGATGGCAGCATCATGCTGTGGTGGTGTTTTTTAGCACCTGGGATAGGTAAATTCGTTATGGTTGAGGGAAAGCTGAATGGAGCAAAGTACAGAGATATTCTTAATGAAAACCTGATCCAGAGCTCTAGACCTCAGACTGGGCCAATAGTTTACCTTCCAACATGGCCCTAAGCACACAGCGAAGAGAAGACTAGAGTGGCTTACTCTGTGAATGTCCCTGAATGGCATAGCCAGAGCCCTGACTTGAACCCAAGAAAATATCTTTGGAGAGACCTGAAAATGGCTGTCTACCTATGGTCAATTCCATCCTGACAGAGCTTGAGAGGGTCTGCAGAGAAGAATGGCAGAAAATTCCCAAATCCAGTTGTGTAAACTTTGTGGATTCATCCCTAAGAAGACTGGAGGCTGTAATCTCTGCCAAAGGGGCTTCAACTAAGTCCTAAGTAAAGGATCTGAATACTTAGGTCAATGTGAGATTTTAGTTTTTCCTTTTTATTAAATTAGCAAAGATTTCTATCAATCTTTTTTCACTTTATCAATATGGGGTACTGAGTGATGAATAATGGAGAAAACTGTTTTAGCACAAGGCCGCAACATAACAAAATTTGAAAAAAAAAACTGAAAGGGTCTGAAGAGTTTCCGAATGGGTTGTATATGAGAATGTCATAAACCTAGCATTACCTGAACCAAAGTGGTAAACAGAGCTTGGTCCTGAGGAGGGCTGCCTCTGGAGCCAGGGTATTCCCAATCAATGTCAAGCCCATCAAAACCATACTGGCGCAGGAATGTGATCACAGATGAAATGAAGGTTTGTCGGTTCTGAGCAGTAGAGACCATTGTAGTAAAGCTACAAACATATTGGAATATAGATTATTTGTTTTAAGTCTAGATTGACCGGCATCTGGGCATTTTTCATATTTGCTACTTACGGTGCAGTGCCAAAGTTATAACCTCCGATGGCCAGCAGAGTCTTCAGGTTACCATTTCTGAAATTAAGAAAATGCATTAATTCTAGTGACTCTACATTTAACTCAGGAGCCTATTTCTAGTATGAAGACCATGTACCAATAAGTGGAACATTGTATTTTAGTCCTCTGGGTTGTACAAAGCCATAATATAGCAAGCATAGAACTCCATGAGCACAATGGGAACTTCCTATGGCACAATTTCATATAGAGCCATACAGGTTTGAAAACACATTTTAAAAAAATGTGCCACATACTGTCAGAAATTGGATTATGGATTTATTCACAAGCACTGTTTTTAGGGGAGAATGTTTTTTATTTGTTGGACTACCAAAATAATTTTTGTGACTCTTTAGTGACACCCGATAATAATGTTTTTTTCTTTTTTTTGAGAATTCTGCTTTCTTTAGGTTTAATTGTGGAAAAGCAAAACATATTTTTTTAACATTTTTTTTAACTATAGATTTTTTTATCTTTCACTCATTTTGATATATAATATGTAGGGTTTTCCATGCATGGGACAACTATGGTGACAGTTTTTTGTTTGGTGTGGGCGTTTTTGAAGTGTTTTTTATTTAATTTTACTATTATTTTATATTTTTATTGACTTTTTTGTTATTATATTCTAGCATAAAATATGTCCCTTAGAATGTTTTTAAAAGATCTCTTGGGACATGACAAAACAGCCACAAATGGGGGCAATGTACACAGGGACAGCTGATCGGGGTCAGCTAAGACCCTGCAGCTCTGCTCTGTAACCAAGACACCCAGTGATCACATAATAACCTGGTCCAATAAAGGAAAAAACTATGGCCCTTTATTCACTGCATAGCACTCGCTGGATCAGGAGAAGGCTGAAGCATTAATAAATGGCTTCTGTCTTCTCCCCTGGGGCCCCACTCTAACTGACAACTGGGACCTGCTTCTGATAGACTGCAGGAGCTTTAATCCAAGTGCTTTGCAATGCTAGGTTTAAAGACTGGTCCCCTATGAACATATATGTGCTAACTGCATGGGGCATAGGCAGTTAGACTGTATATATATATATATATATATATATATATATACATATTACAGTTTTAAAGGGGTTAATAAAACTTCTTAGTACAGAACACAAATGCAACATTCTTAACAAATTTGAAAATAATTTAAAGGGGTCATCACACCTGGACATATATAATATTGATAGGACATGCCATAAATATCCCCTTTATTAGGAAGCCCTATAGCAGCAAATCAGTAAGCCACGCATGCATGGCCACCCCTCTATAAACCTCTATGAAACTTGAAAGATAGCTGAGACAGTACTTGCCTATTTTGGGAAGTCTCATATCTCTTAGGAGTCCAGTCATTGATTTAAGAGTGCATCCCAGAAGTGGAGCCAGCACCCATTGTACATTTTTGGCATATCCTATCAATATTCCATAAATGTCCCAGATGGCAATACATCTTTAAGTTTAAAAAAAAAAGTATAGTAAAAGATGCTCATATATCCGAGAACACAATATTGTCCAATGTTACGTTAAGACATGGCTACTTACTGATTTTTTAGGTTTTGGAAGGAGCTGTACAAGGTTATATCATTCCATTCAATTGGGGCAATCTGGTTGTTGGACATGCCGGCAAAGGCATAAATCAGGTGAGTACATAGGCATGGGTCAATATTATCAGGCATGAACTTCCCCAGTCCAGGTCTGTACTGGGCCCAGTTGGTGAAATAGCATGACAGCACGTAGGCAGAGCCTATATGGAGTAAAAATAAGCACACGCATACAAATATTCAAAAACAGTAGTATATGTATACAGTCTACAGACATATATTATATTACTTTTTCTAAAGCTCACTAGTATCTCTGTATCCAGTGTGAGGTGGCACCCTCTCCAGTAAGCTGACAGTAGAGCGCTCTGTCTACCTGCTAGACTTACACTAGTAGCTGTGACTTGTAAATGGTCTGTAGGGGGCAAAAGACAACCTAGAATTTGGGTTTGCTGTTTAGCACTGGTGAGGCCGCAGCAGAAGTCATTTAAGGGGTTGTCTCATGAAACTTATTTTAAATGTTTCAAAGCATCTCCTGGATCTGAATACTTTTGTAATTGCTAGTGTTGAGTGAAGCAAAGCATTCGAAACAGAACTCTGTTCTGGAATTTAGGAAAACTTCGATTCGCAACAAATTAGAATTCTCTCGCGATTTGTGGTAAAGAATCAGGTTTCCCTAAAATGGCGGCTGCAAGTTACAAAGTGAAACTAAGTGTAGAAGCGACAAGCCCGGGAATGCAAGATCACTCATAATGCCGTGCAACCAGCCAATCTGTAGATAGCCATCCTGTGTGATGTCACAGCCCTAGAAAACTGTCATCCTTCATGGTCTCCGAAATTAGCCTGTGAGCTGAGTATAGGGAGAGATGTGACAAGCGCCAATGCGCTAGGGACCGCGTTGCTAAAAACGATTAATAGAAGAATAATGGAGAGGGAGAGTGCAGGGAGACCTATTCTGCTTCAGTTTTTATTCCTTTATTCCTACATCAGGCGTAAATTACGATATGTAATTCAATACCAATAAGATGGAATATCATCCAGTCTGCAACCCTTATGGCAGGTGTAAATAATGACCAAGGATCTTTTGCTAGCTTTACTTCTTCCAAATCATCCTTCTTGGTCTCCATGTCCTAGAAAAGTCAGCAAGATGCAGAGAGAGGAGGAGCTGGATGTCCCTGGTGACATATTCTTATCAATATTAGATGATGTGGAAAAGGAGGAAAAGCAGATGGCAGAAGAAGGGCTTCTATCTGTAGGGCAGGAGAGCGCTGGGGTTGGAGAAGTTGGATAATATTCTGTGTTTACTGTCAAATAACCTGCAGGAGATTGCAGGCCAGGCCAACAATAATTTGCATATTGTGCCCCCTGACTATTAACAATGAAAATACGACTTTGCAGTGGGGTCTTCATTATTAAATTAAAGGCAGCACAGCCACTCCGTGAGGCCATACCTTAAAGCAGAGTGGCCTGGGTATACCTGATTTGTAGCAATTCGTGACAAATCACGAAGTTGCCAAATCAAATTTTTCAAAACTTCGCTCATCTCTGTTAATTGCATTTAGTTAAAAATGTAGTATAGCCAGTGAGCTATTCAATGAAATGTATCTATATATCGCCACCCGCTGCTTGTTCTTTTCCTTATTTTTCTGACCAGCTCACACATGCTCAGTTCCATCCTTCAACTGCCACCAGATATGATAATCACAGGGAGAGAGCCACAGCAGAAATTAAACACCCCTGAGCTGTGATAGGGAGGGAGTTGCAGCAGAAAGAACACATTCCCTGAGATGCAGCAGAAAGGACACGCCCCTTGAGAAAAGACACAACCCTGAGGATTCATGTGAGGTGCAGTGATGGCTCTAGCTTTGTTAGAAAGAGATTGTCATGTACTATATGAAGTGTAATTTTCATTTTATTCACTTTAATCATGTGACATGACAACCCCTTTAAGAAGTCCCCCACATTTCTATGTGAATATTTTCACAGTACTCTAGCTTTCTTGCTTTGTACATTGAGGAGGCAATAATCTTTTGGGCAAATAATCTCTCACTAGTCTTACAATCAGTTGAGTTTTGATTTTAATCTAAAGGAGTTGTACAGGAATGGGAATTGATAGGGGTCAGCAAAACAACACCACTTGGCCGGACATATAAAGAGAAGCCTACTTACCTGCATCCCGGTACTGGCTCTCCACTTCTTCTCCAGGCCAGGGATGCTCAGTTGCCCTCCCTGCTGAAAACATTTGGGTTCACGCCACCTACAGCCAATCAATGTCTACGAAAGTGACTGGCTCCTCTTATGTCCTGTGACCATTTGTCATGACATAAGGGGAGCCAGTTACCACCATGTCCAGTGATTGGCTGTATGTGGCATCAACCTGGATATTTTCAGCATGAGACCCCAGAGGAGCATCACAGGACAGAAGACAAAGGGCCAAGTGTTGGGGTTTGCCAAACCCCTCCATTCCTGAAGAAACGCCTTAAGGTAGGTTTCCCATTTGGAAATGCTCACACGTATACTCAGTTGTTGAGGATGGAAATGCTTCATAATTTAATTAGAATTATCTTAGATGTATTACTCCACATCTTTTTCATTATTTTATGTGTTTGTTAAACAAGTCCATTGGTTTACAGATTACCACTTACCTAGCTGAGCGTTCAGCAGCAGTGCCAGTCCTACAAGATTGAAATATTAATGACTTTATTAAATGCATGTTAAGATAAGGCACAGTCAACATAATTTTTTAGGTAAACATTTTTGGGGTTTAATTTTCAATGGTTTCATCTGTATAAAAAGAATTTACATTTCTAGTTTCCTTTTTCATATTAAAGGGGTTGTCTAACCTCATTCGCTGGTGGCATATCGGTAGGATTTGCCACCAATGTCAGATAGCTGCTGGTCCCAACCTCTGGGACCCTCCTTTCTCTAGAACACGGCCCCTGAAGTGAATGGAGTACATCCATGTATGTGCAGCCACCCTCCATAAATCTCTATGGGAGTTCCGAAAATAGCCGAGCACTGGTTTGGCCATTTCTAGCAGTCTCAAAGAGGTGAATGGAGAGTTGACTGTGCTTCCACAGAGCTCTCTTTAACCATTTCCATGGGACTTCTGAAAATAGCTGAGCGCACTTGCTAGGCTATTTTTGGAATTCCCAAAGAAGTGAATTAAGAGCACACTTTGCATGGGTGGTGCACACACCTTTACTTTGGGGGCCCTTTTATAATAATATGCTACCAAAGTCTGAGATTCTACCCCTTTAAGACCTGCCAAAGTCTGAGACACAACTGCTTCAAGATCTGAACAATATTTCCTTCAATTTGTCAATGCTTTTGCTTTTCATTGTACACTTAAAAGTACATTGTTACTGTAAATATGCAGTTCCATCAAGCAGGCAAAATGTTATAGAGCAGAAGGAGCTGCGCTGATGAAGTCTTTCCAATGCAAGCGTGACCCAGGAATCTAAGCAGTGAGAATGCCTAGCCCATTCAATCAGATCATGAGGAAGAGTGGCAACAAGGAAGGGGGAGGGGGATGGAAGAGGTGCTCCGAGGAGTTAGTCCCATCCCTCAGTACTCCAAGGATCTCATTTGCATAAAAAACATAAAAATACTTTGGTGCAATTGCATATCAGATTGTAGCAATAGAGAGCTTATTTAAAGGGCATCTGTCAGCAGATTTGTACCTATGACAGAGGCTGACCTGTTACATGTGCACTCTGCAGCTGAAGGCATCTGTGTGGGTCCCATGTTCATATGTGCCCGCATTGCTGAGAAACATTATGTTTTAATATAGGCAAATGAGTCTCTAGAAGCAACGGGTGCGTTGCCATTACACCTAGAGGCTATGCTGTCTCCACAACTGCCATGCCCTTTACACTTTGATTGACAAAGCCAGACATCAACATCAACATGCCTGGCTCTGTCAATCAGTGGAAAGTGGAGAGGGTGTGGCAGTTCCCAAGAAAGCAGAGTTTCTAGATGTAACGGCAAAACCCCAGTTGATCCTAGAAGCTTCTTTAAAATATTAAAACAATTGTCTTAGCAATGCAGAAACCTATGAACATTGGTACACAAATACCTTCAGCTGCCAAGTGCACATGCAACAGGTCATCCAGTTTTATAGGCACAAATCTGCTGACAGAGAGGTTATAAAGTATATTCTTTCCTTTCAGGGTGTATACCTGATTTTTACTTCAAAAACTGCATCTAAAAACCCGAATGTGGAAACTCAACCTATTACGACCTTTTGTTACAGTGGCGGCTCTAGCCCACAGCAGTTCTGCTCACCGATCTTGGCCCCTGGTCTCCAGTGACCTAAAATATACCTCCCGTTGTCCTCCTCTTCCTAGAGGGCTCCGTGAACAGGCTCTCTCTGTCTCTCCATTAGGGTGGGCAGATGTCCGGTTTTAGGCTGGACAGTCCGGTTTTCTGGCTCCCTGCCCTCAGTCCGGTGCAGAGCCTGGACGGACACAGGGATGTCCACCCTTGCAGTAGCTCACACTCAGACAGCAGCACTGCGCTATCTGAGCGTGAGCTGCAGCAACTGACTGAGGCTTCTCTCACCCCCAGTCAGTCACTAGAGCCACAGACATGGCTCCCTGCGGCTGACTGAGGGAGACAGAAGCATCCCGACTGCCCCCAGCTCACCTTCTATTCAGAAAGTTCTTCAATCTCTTCCCCCCATTTTTTTCCCAGCCAGCGATGGGGACGTGGCTTCACGGAGGCAGGGGCATGACTTCACAAAGGGGTCGTGGCCGGTGAGGTCCGGCTTTCTGAGCTGAAGCCAGTGGCCATCCTACTCTCCATGCACACCCCAACCTGCTTACCAGCAAGGTCCATCTTTCTGTGCCCATTCCCTCCAGCTCTTAAAAGGCCAGAGCACATTTTACCTAATCCTCATTAGCCAATGGCTGGCAACACTTAGGGTGCTTAGGGCACCTTACCCAGTGGGAAGGTGCTTGAGCAATAAGGTCTCTTAGCTTTCTAAGTATCCTGCAAAGGTGAGCTATTTTATTATCTGCCCATGTTCTGACCTGTGCTTGATCATCTTGTTAACCCTCTGTTTCCAGTCCTGACCTCAGACCCATTTCATGTATTTCACATATCTGCCTGCCCTGATCTTAAGCCATTTACTAGATCACACATAGTCTGCTTTCCCTGACCCCAGCTTCTTACTGATTATGAGTTGTGCCTGATCCCTCAGTGCCCCACACTGGAGTCTCTGACCCTTGTGGATAAACTGTCAACCACAGAGACTACTCCTGAAGGTAGTGGCTTGGTGGTTTTCTTGCAGTGAAGGCTAAATCCCTGTATAAGGGATAAAAAGTTAAAACTAGGGGACTGCCAGGATAATGCCCTTGGTCTTAATGTAAAGTCAAATCAGTTGGTTGACACAGTGGCCCCACATCCACTGAACATAACACCTTTAAAACAAATAATTAAAGTCCTTCTCAAATAAGAATTACAGTTTGGTATGCCTGAATCACAGATGGCGAAGAGCAGTTCTTGGTCAGTGCTAGGGGGAGAGGGAATGTGATTGATATTACTATAGGAGGTGGCACTGTGGGGAACATTATTACTGCGGGGGCACTGTGGGGACATTACTATTAAGGATGGCCCTGAGGGGAACATTTCTACCGGGGGATATTGCTCTGGAGGAAGAGTACTGTAGGAACATTTCTACTAGGAGGCAATGGGGACATTACTTTTGGGGTGGCACTGTGAGGGACATTACTACTTTGAGGGGTACAATGAGACATTACTACTGTAGGAGGCACTTTGGGGTACATTACTACTTTAGAAGGCACTTTAAGGGACATCACAGGTCAGTTTTACCACTTAGGGAATACTGTGAAATGCAAACCCATAAAACGCGGCATCGGAGAGCTTTAATGACGGCTACTTACAAAGAAATGCACATTGTAACAAAGTAATACGTCGCAAAGCAAATTTCTTTGTGAAATTCGTCAAAGCAGCTGAATCAAATCATCTTTAGCTGGGACTGTTACCATCATGAGAATGGGGTTCATGTTACCCTGATGTGAATTAATGGAGTACCAGGTCGGGTAATCTGTGGAATGAATGGTGCAGCAGTAAGCTTACTCTACCCGCTGCTCCATTATTTAGGGGAATAGGATCTTGATTCTTATAATTGACAGGAGTTCTTGCTGTTGGATAAGGAAACCAACCTGTATTGTTGGAAAACCCATTTAAGGACCCTTCATATCTGTAGTTCTTATACTGGAATATGTCATTACACAGTATATCTTCCAGCTACTGAACCAGAAATTGCAGAGCTGGAAACACACATGCTGGTTTTGGTCCTTTTGACGTGCAATTTTTAATGCATTTTTATTTTATTTTTTGCCAAAACCAAGTGGATCTTGCAGGAAAAGTCATTCCTTTATATTTGTATTGCCTTCGAATTGACTCCTGGTTTTGGTTAAAGAGCCACTGAGTACTGAGCACATAGAGACATTTTAGAAGTACGGTATATATCGGTTGGGGTCTGTGGACGGATTCTCCCACCGATCCCTAGAATGAAGAGATTGAGGTTCTTGCGTATCATGTTCTCTTACTTGCAGCAGGAGACTTAATAGAAATCTAGGGTTCTATCTCTTTCGTCCCCTGCAATGAGGAGAAAGCGATATTTAACCTCTTTTCTCCCTCACCAATCAAAACTTTTGATATTTTGACAGAATTTTACAAAAACGGCTTCATATTCCAGCCTCATAGTGAGTATAAATCAAATTTTGGTGCGAACTTGATCACGCTGTCCTAAAGCTATAAATTAGAAGAAGAAACACAAGTAAAGAAATTCCAAGACCCAACACACAAACTCTTAACTCAAATTTCTTAATTCATCATGTTAAATCCTGAAACAAAAGCCATTAAAAAGCAAATGAAGGTGTTTGCTTAACGCACTTATTTTAGATAACACGTCTCATAAAGCATGTGTGTTAACTCTACTACATCTGTATACTGTAACCATATAATTTTTAGCATTTCTATGATTTCCATACCTGTCAGGAGGATAAGTCTTGCCATCTTGCCTCTATACCGGCTTCAGTTAGAATGGTATCACTATTTATACTTCTCTTTCCATTCCACTTTTCTTATCACGTTAACAATGTAAATTGTACAAATTAATTACTCTGTAAATACAGAACAGAAATCTTTTTTTGTTTTACTTGTTGGTATCTTGATCAAAAAGTCTTTATTTAATAACGTGTTATCAGAATTAAGATATTGTTTTTGGACGGCTTCTTGTGCTCAGCGACTTTTGCAGGGAAGTGACGGGCAGAAGCTAAAATGTGTGATTTATGAATGACGTATGTTTCCAACCAATGAATGCCCTTCTGTAACATTCCTAGCCAGATAACCCGTTAGCCAGAAGTAAACAGTGTGATATTGTTACAACTATGACCTTCGCAAGTATTTAATCACCTTGGATTAGAACCATTTGAAGCCAAATTGGCATGTGCCAAAAATAGGCTTTAATGGAAACTAAATAGATACCCTGTGAGTCTATAATTATTGGTTTTCCACTCGGTGTTGTCATTAGAAGTTAGGATTTGAGTAATTTTTTATTTATCTTTCCATAAATTGGTGAAATTATTATTTTCCCAACATTTAGCATTAGTAGGCAATGTTAAAGGGACATTTACATCAAAAACTTTTTATCACATATTAACAATAGGGATGAGCGAACCCGAACTGTATAGTTCGGGTTCGTACCGAATTTTGGGGTGTCCGTGACACGGACCCGAACCCGAACATTTTTGTAAAAGTCTGGGTTCTGGGTCGGTGTTCGTCGCTTTCTTGGCGCTTTTTGAAAGGCTGCAAAGCAGCCAATCAACAAGCGTCATACTACTTGCTCCAAGAGGCCATCACAGCCATGCCTACTATCGGCATGGCTGTGATTGGCCAGTGTAGCATGTGACCCAGCCTCTAGTTAAGCTGGAGTCACATAGCGCCGCCCGTCACTCTGCTCTGATCAGTGTAGGGAGAGGATGCAGCTGCTGCTGTTAGGGCGAGATTAGGCACTAGGCAGGGATTTACTCAGCAAAAACACTTAATGAAGTGATCGATCTACAGCTGTGGATCATTCATCTTCTGCTATTCAATTGCTCACTTATTTTAGGCTGCCCAGAGCGTTTTTATGTCACTTTTTTCTGAGGTGATCGGCGGCCATTTTGTGTCTTGTGGTGCGCCAGCACAAGCTGCCACCAAGTCCATTTAACCATCAATAGTTTGGTTATTTTTTTGCTATATCCTACATCAGGGGCTTGGCTGTGCTTGCTATTTTATTAAGGGGGGAAATACAATTGCCAAAATAGCAGTACCCTAAATTTGCTGTTTCAGCTGTGGCTAGCCAATTGTAATACTGTCTGCTGTCTGGCAAAGGATATATTTTTGTTCTGGGTTGAAATACAATTCCCAACTTAGCAATTCCCTAAATCAGTGGTTTCTGCTGTATCAGGCCAACTTTAAATCTATCCATAAAAGGGTATATTAGATTGAAGGTGCGGATAGGGTCATCCTCAAATAACTTCACACACTACTGTGCATTCTCAAGTCTAATTCTGTCCGTAAACGTATACCTGTCATCCAGCGCCTAAATAATAGGCCTAAAATTTATATTCAGCTAAATCTGTGGTTATTGCTGAGGCTGGTCAATTCATTTAGTGTCCGCCAAAGAACAGTTTTTGTTCTGGGTTGAAATACAATTCCCAACTTAGCAATTCCCTAAATCAGTGGTTTCTGCTGTATCAGGCCAACTTTAAATCTATCCATAAAAGGGTATATTAGATTGAAGGTGCGGATAGGATCATTCTCAATAACTTCACACGATACCGTGCATTTTCAAGTCTAATTCTGTCTGTAACCGTATACCTGTCATCCAGCGCCTAAATACTAGGCCTACAATTTATATTCAGCTAAATCTGTCATTATTGCTGTGGCTGGTCAAGTTATTTGGTGTCCGTTAAAGCACAGTTTTTGTTCTGGGTTGAAATAGAATTCCCAACTTAGCAATTCCCTAAATCAGTGGTTTCTGCTGTATCAGGCCTACTTTAAATCTATCCATAAAAGGGTATATTAGATTGAAGGTGCGGATAGGGTCATTCTCAATAACTTCACACGCTACCATGCATTTCCAAGTCTAATTCTGGCCTATGAAATGCTGTCATTCAGGCTGATGGACACAGACAGCTTCAAACAGCTCATGTCGCTTGCTGTCCCACAGTATGTTGTTCCCAGCCGGCACTACTTCTCCAAGAGAGCCGTGCCTTCCCTGCACAACCAAGTATCCAATAAAATCAAGAGTGCACTGCGCAACGCCATCTGTGGCAAGGTCCACCTAACCACAGATACGTGGACCAGTAAGCACGGCCAGGGACGCTATATCTCCCTAACTGCACACTGAGTAAATGTAGTGGCGGCTGGGCTCCAGGCGGAGAGCTGTTTGGCGCACGTCCTTCCGCCGCCAAGGATCGCAGGGCAACATTCTTTGCCTCCTGTTGCCTCCTCCTCCTACTCGGCTTCCTCCTCCTCTTCTTCCACCTGCTCATCCAGTCAGCTACACACCTTCACCACCAACTTCAGCACAGCCCGGGGTAAACGTCGGCAGGCCATTCTGAAACTCATATGTTTGGGGGACAGGCCCCACACCGCACAGGAGTTGTGGCGGGGTATAGAACAACAGACCAACGAGTGGTTGCTGTCGGTGAGCCTCAAGCCCGGCCTGGTGGTGTGCGATAATGGGCGAAATCTCGTTGCAGCTCTGGGACTAGCCGGTTTGACGCACATCCCTTGCCTGGCGCATGTGCTGAATTTGGTGGTGCAGACGTTCATTCACAACTACCCCGACATGTCAGAGCTGCTGCATAAAGTGCGGGCCGTCTGTTCGCGCTTCCGGCGTTTACATCCTCCCGCTGCTCACCTGTCTGCGCTACAGCGTAACTTCGGCCTTCTCGCTTACCACCTCATATGCGACGTACCCACCAGGTGGAACTCCACCTTGCACATGCTGGACAGACTGTGCGAGCAGCAGCAGGCCATAGTGGAGTTTCAGCTGCAGCACGCACGGGTCAGTTGAACTGCGGAACAGCACCACTTCACCACCAATGACTGGGCCTCCATTTGAGACCTGTGTGCCCTGTTGCGCTGTTTCGAGTACTCCACCAACATGGCCAGTGGCGATGACGCCGTTATCAGCGTTACAATACCACTTCTATGTCTCCTTGAGAAAACACTTAGGGCGATGATGGAAGAGGAGGTGAGTTTTTTTGCAACAGCAGAGGCCAGGTACAAATGTGGCCAGCCAGGGCCCACTACTGGAGGACAAGGAGGGCGAGGATGAGAAGGAGGTGGAGGAGGATGAAGCATGTTCACAGCGGGGTGGCACCCAACGCAGCTCAGGCCCATCACTGGTGCGTGGCTGGGGGGAAACGCAGGACGATGACGATACGCCTCCCACAGAGGACAGCTTGTCCTTACCTCTGGGCAGCCTGGCACACATGAGCAACCACATGCTGCAGTGCTTACGCAACGACAGCAGAGTTGCCCACATTTTAACGTGTGCGGACTACTGGGTTGCCACCCCTGCTAGATCCACTGTACAAAGACAATGTGCCCACCTTACTTCCTGCACTGGAGCGTGATAGGAAGATGCGCGAGTACAAGCGCACATTGGTAGACGTGCTACTGAGAGCATTCCCAAATGTCACAGGGGAACAAGTGGAAGCCCAAGGGGAAGGCAGAGGAGGAGCAAGAGGTCGCCAAGGCAGCTGTGTCACGGCCAGCTCTTCTGAGGGCAGGGTTAGCATGGCAGAGATGTGGAAAAGTTTTGTCAACACGCCACAGCTAACTGTACCACCACCTGATAAGGAACGTGTTAGCAGGAGGCAACATTTCACTAACATGGTGGAACAGTACGTGTGCACACCCCTCCACGTACTGACTGATGGTTCGGCCCCATTCAACTCCTGGGTCTCCAAATTGTCCACGTGGCCAGAGCTAGCCTTTTATGCCTTGGAGGTGCTGGCCTGCCCGGCGGCCAGCGTTTTGTCTGAACGTGTATGTAGCACGGCAGGGGGCGTCATTACAGACAAACGTAGCCGCCTGTCTACAGCCAATATGGACAAGCTGACGTTCATAAGAATGAACCAGGCATGGATCCCACAGGACCTGTCCATCCCTTGTGCAGATTAGACATTAACTACCTCCCCTTAACCATATATTATTGTACTCCAGGGCACTTCCTCATTCAATCCTATTTTTATTTTCCTTTTACCATTATATTGCGGGGCAACCCAAAGTTGAAGGAACCTCTCCTCTGTCTGGGTGCCGGGGCCAAAATATCTGACAATGGATTGTTCCAGTTTTGGGTGACGTGAAGCATGATTCTCTGCTATGACACGAAGCCTGAATCTCTGCTATGGGACCTCTCTCCTCTGTCTGGGTGCCGGGGCCTAAATATCTGACAATGGACTGTTCCAGTTTTGGGTGACGTGATGCATGATTCTCTGCTATGACATGAAGACTGATTCTCTGCTGACATGAAGCCTGAATCTCTGCTATCGGACCTCTCTCCTCTGTCTGGGTGCCGGGACCTAAATATCTGACAATGGACTGTTCCAGTTTTGGCTGACGTGAAGCCTGATTCTCTGCTATGACATTAAGACTGATTCTCAGCTGACATGAAGCCTGAATCTCTGCTATGGGACCTCTCTCCTCTGTCTGGGTGCCGGGGCCTAAATATCTGACAATGGACTGTTCCAGTTTTGGCTGACGTGAAGCATGATTCTCTGCTATGACATGAAGCCTGATACTCTGCTATGGGACCTCTCTCCAATGGATATTGGTTAATTTTTATTTTATTTTTATTTTAATTCATTTTCCTATCCACATTTGTTTGCAGGGGATTTAACTACATTTTGCTGCCTTTTGCAGCCCCTCTAGCCCTTTCCTGGGGTGTTTTACAGCCTTTTTAGTGCCGAAACGTTCGGGTCCCCATTGGCTTCAATGGGGTTCGGGACGAAGTTCGGGTCGGGTTCGGATCCCGAACCAGAACATTTCCGGGAAGTTCGGCCAAACTTCTCGAACCCGAACATCCAGGTGTTCGCTCAACTCTAATTGACAACTATAAGGGATCATCACTTATTTGGGGATCATTCTCACAGAATTATCTTTATAGCTATTGGGTTTCAGGTCCAAACAGTGTGATTTCTTTTACACTCTTCATACACAACATGGCATAAAAAAAAAGCCTGCCCATCTGGGCTCTACCTAAAGATAATAAACATTGTATCCCTAACTCGGCTATACGATAGCGTTCACACATGGAACCAGTTGTGGCTTACCCCAGACATACAGTCCACCAGCCCTCAGGCTGTAACAAATGCAGTATCTTTGGAGGGGGTTGTGGTCTAGCAGTCCCCCTGACTCTGACCTTTCAATGCTTGTTCCCAGGCGTTGCTGAGTCCCCCAAAGTCCAGGCTATTGCATAGCCTCGTGGCCCCTCAGCCTTGCCTAGCTGAGACCACACTGACAAAGCCTCACCAGGCCTCTGCACACTCTCCAGAGTGAGACTGGGAGCCACACCCAAGTCCAGCAACAGGATCAAATACCATCCCTGGACATGGGCATATTCCAAATTCAGGCACCCACCCAACAAATTGCCTGTTACCAGTAAAAGCCCGCCCTGAAATAGCTGAACCAGCAACACTATCTATATGGTGTCCTCCAACTACTTTAGTGGACACCTGGACTAGGGCTTTTACTCCACCAAGGCCGGGCACCTTGGTGACACGCTCCTGGTGCAAACAACACCTCAATGTTCACATTGCCACACAACCTATAAGTGAATATTTTATGTTTTTATAAAAAAAAAAATTAAATGGGTTGAGAGTTTTCTTAGTATATTTTTTAAAGGGTTTCTACCACTTGCATATCACATATTTGGTGATCAGACACTAGCGATCCGCTAGTGTCTGATGTAGCATACAAGCTAATTATTACCTTAATCCGTTCGGCCCATACCTCAAAAAAAGCACTTATATCTTTATGCAAATGAGCCTCTAGGTGCTATGCAGGCGTTTTTCCAGCACCTAGAGGCTCCGTCTACCTTGCAGTTTGCCGCCCATCGCCTCGCTCCAGCACGCCCATCTCTTACCGTATTCGATCCTCCCCCTGCTTCAGCCTTCAGAAATCCCGCGCCTGCGCCGTTCGTCGCGGCATTCGGAGGCATTCGGCGCATGCGCAGTCAATGTCTGACCGCTCCGTGCTCAGACATTTCCACTGCGCCTGCGCCGATGTCATCGGCGCAGGCGCAGTGGAAATGTCTGAGCACGGAGCGGTCAGACATTGACTGCGCCTGCGCCGAATGCCGCGACGAACGGCGCAGGCGCGAGATTTCGGAAGGCAGAAGCAGGGGGAGGATCGAATAGAGTTGAAGATGGGCGTGCTGGAGCGAGGCGCTGGGCGGCAAACTGCAAGGTAGACGGAGCCTCTAGGTGCTGGAAAAACGCCTGCATAGCACCTAGAGGCTCATTTGCATAAAGATATAAGTGCTTTTTTTGAGGTATGGGCCGAACGGATTAAGGTAATAATTAGCTTGTAAGCTACATCAGACACTAGCGGATCGCTAGTGTCTGATCACCAAATATGTGATATGCAAGTGGTAGAAACCCTTTAAGTAACTCCATGTATCCTACTTCCTGTCAAGAGCCTTTAACTTCCTGTCTGCCCAGCAGACAGTCTCACATAAAGCTGGCCATACACATTATATGTGTATTTGCTCCGGCTTCCCCCATTCACTCTCATAGGCCACAGTCCAGTAGGCATGAAATCTATGAGGTCATAGAGCAGCACAGACAGTTGCCACGTGATTATATCATTGTAACTGCCTGCCTCTTAAGCAGTGTGATGATGTCATTGAGACCGCCCGCGTTAGGAACAGGCAATGTCTCCATAGCATACTGCATCATGAGCTGGTGGTATTCCCAGATTCTCCTGTCCTAAGGTTTGAAATTCCCTTTTAATATCAAGACTTTCATGTCTGTGATGTTGTGGTCATGACTGCAGTGTTCTTATACAGGCAAATCTTTCTTTCTATTGTGTGCAACTGACCCTATAGCTATGCCACTGACTGCTATGGGGCAAGAGCCTGGCACTGTATGGGTTAGGGCATTTAATGTAGCATTGCTAGCACTATATTGCCGGCAGAGCACTATCACAATGCTACTGACAAGACATATAGGCTGCTGTGCCACTCGTGTGAGTACAGGCAGCATGTACTGTGAATATTGAGATCTGATTGGTAGAGCAGCAGGCTGACTGCCATCTTCATCAACCAGTGCAGTGCTCATGTTATACAGTATAGGTAGGGAAGCATTGCCTGTTGTTCCCCCCTCCTCCTCTCTGCACCTCACCAGTCTCCCCACTGCCCCAGTCAGCTGCGTGAATCAGCTGTCTGGTTAAAAGCTTCAGAAAAAAAGCGCAGGGCTGGAGGATAATTTAACAAGATCACATATATGGATGTACGCATCATTGTGTAGGCCACTAACATTCCTAGCTAAACCCTAGCTAAACCAAAAGAAAAGCATACAGCATCCAAAAGTAAAGCAAAAAAAAAAAGGCTGCATGTCCTTGCAGGTGTCCCAATGACTCTTTAGTGGAACAAAAAAAAGGACATGAAGGCAGCGCCAATAAAGTACTGGAGAAAAAAAAATGAGTTTTTTAATCCACGTTGTTGCAGTGCAGACACATGCGTTTGAATCCCTTTGTTTCGATGTAGAATGACTGTGCGTCATTATTAGGCTTAGTTTACATTTCACTTTTCATCAGTTATTGTCGATCCAAAGGAAGTGCGGGTCAAACCTACAGAACAAGTGCAGATTTATTCATGATGCCTAATCCAAGAGTAGGCTTGGCCCTTGAATTTGGCTCTTAAAAAGTGATGGAAAAAACTGACCAAATAACTGAAGTGTGAACTCACACCTGATTATAACATTGACCTGTAAAGTTAATTTATCGGCGTGGACTTAAACGTGCAGTGGCCCAAGATTCTAGTAGCGGCCCCATGACAGTGGGGAGGGTGCCAGCAGTAAGGCTGTGTTCATTGGACTGTTTATTTTTCCGTTCTTCTGATCTATTAGAAGAAAAGACAAAAAAAAGCGGATTCTGTTGTTTCAGCATCCGCCTTCAAAACGTCAGTATTTGATCAATACTTGTAAGGCAAAACAGGAGTGGAACTAAGACAGAGATGACACGTGATGGAAATATTCGCATCTGTTCTGTGTTTTGTACCCAATCCTGCTTTTGGTTTCCAAATCATAAGCAAATCCTGATGCTAAACGCTGACTGTGTGATAGAGACCTCATCCTCATGCTCAATTTGCATGTGTTTTGGCCATTTGCCTCTCAAATCGGTTTTATTGAGATGGAAAAAAAGTCCTGCATGCAGGACTTTAATGACCTCTATCACACGGTCAGTATTTGGTAAGGCAAAAACAGGAGTGAGTCCAAAACAGAGATAACATGGAAATATTTGCATGTCTTTTGTGTTTTTGACAAACTTCTGCTTTTGGCTTCCAAATCTTGATCAAAACCTAATGCAAAGTACTGACCATGTGATAGAGGACTTCTGTACGCTCCCGTTTCTTTTTTTTTCTTTCTGTTCTTCTGAAAGACAAGAAAAACATAAAAATGTCTAATTATGTCAATACGGCCAAACAGGGACACTAGTGTCCAGGAACAGAGTGGAGAAGGTGACAACAGCATGAAGAGTCACAATAGTGGCACTGGAACAAAATAGGGAAGGTGACAACAGCATGAAGAGTCACAGTAATGGCCCCAAAATCAGAGACTCAAGACTTAAATTGCTGTTGATGGAGCTGGTACTGCTCCTTAACCCCCACCCCTCCAGCAGTCATGGCAGTGGAGCGTGAGCTCTGAGGGTCCCCCTGGTTAAACTTCGTGAGAATGGGCAATGGCACAGCCACCAACCGACTACAAAGGATATCTCAATAGTAGTTGAGTTTATCATCCTTCCCAGTAGCAAGGGTCTAACATTGTGAAGAGCCAGTAGTCATCCCACGCCTTTTATTCGGGCTGATAAACTACCTAGTTCTGTATAGAATTCCTGGGCATTTATGTCCTCCTCCTGCGCCAGTTCATCTTCCACAGGGCTCAGGTGGCCATGAGATGTAGGCACCATGTCTTCTGTCTTCTCGCCAGTCAGATTTATCAGCATCCCCTCCAGGATGTGAAGGAATGGAAGGACATTATTCATCCTGTAGTCCTGGCGAATGACAAATAAAGTGACTTCCTCAAAGGGCCTGAGCAAACTTCAGGTGTCACTCATGAGCTGCCACTGTCTAATGTTGAAGTTACAGCGGGGAGTTGTCTAGTCCACCTGCAGCCTTAAGAAATCATTGACTGCTTTCCTCTGCTCTTACAGGCAGTCTAACATATGGAGCGTGCTGTTCCAACGAGTAATAATGTTGCCTATCAGGTGATGTTGGGGAAGAGCATTTTGCCTTTGCAGCTCCAGGAGGGTGTGTTTTCCATGGTAAGGGTGGCTGAAGTGCACGCACAATTTTCTTGACATTTTGAAGACAATTTGCAGTTGGGTGGAAGAATTCAGGACCCGGGTGACAACCAGATTTAAGACGTGCGCCATGCGGGGCGCATGGGTCAGCCCTCATTGATGCAACACAGACAGAATGTTTTTCTAGTTATTGGTGACCATGGTTCATATCTCCAGTTGGTGAGGAGACAGCCAGGATTCGATTTCTTGGTTAATGGCGCAAAGCTGTTCCTCCACGTGTTGACTCCGTTCTCCCAGACTGACCAGGTGCAGAACTGCATGACAACGCAGTGCTTTGTATAGGTGGTATGCTGGAGGACCACTCTCAAATGTGCCTACTGCGGAGGCAGCATTGCCATCACTAGACCAAGTTGCTGGTGTGCTTGGGAGGGAACCACATTTACACAATGGACTGTAAAGGACATATATTGTCCTTGTCCTTCCCCATAACACATGTGTGTTTAACCTCTTCCTGACATTTGATGTACTAGTACTTCATGCTGATTGGGCAGGCACTGGAGTGGTGCAGGCCTGATCAATGCAGAGGCCCTGCAGTCACTGACAGCTGTATCTGCTGGCATTGCTGTAAAAGCAGATGTCGGTGGATTAACCCCTTCTATGCTGTGGTCAGCGATGAATAGGTGTATGCAGTGGGTAAGGGCCTCCATCGGGTCCCCACGTTGCGGTGACAGGGACTCGATGGGTGAGAAAGCCTTGCATAGGCATTGGGGCTTGGCTTCTACAGAGGCCTAGGAGATCTAGCCCCTGGCTGGGTCTCCAAGGCAACTGTCAGTGTATTACACATAGGCAATGCATTACAATAAAGATACAAACCATATTCCAAAAAAGTTGGGACACAATACAAATTGTGAATAAAAACTGAATGCAATGATGTGGAGGTGCCAAATTCTAATATTTTATTCAGAATAGAACATAAATCACGGAACAAAAGTTTAAACAGAGAAAATTTACAGTTTTAAGGGAAAAATATCTACGGTCACTGCGTCTGTGCCGTGCAATTTACTGTCTCACCCGATATGAGTGCTATTTTCTATAGTTCTCTCTTCTCATCAGTTTAATCCCTGTTACGTCCCCAATCTGGGGTCCATTTCTTAAATGGATTTTTTGCAACGGGGAGATGGTTAAAAAATTGCTTGCTCCCTCCCCTTTGTTTGAATCCACGCCACAGTCACTGCGTCTGCGCCGTGCAATTTACTGTCACACCCGATATGAGTGGTATTTTCTGTAGTACTATTCTCATCAGTTTAATCCCTGTTACGTCCCATATCAGGGTGGAATTGCCTTTTGTGAAAAAAAAATTTGACCGGGTACCTTCGGCTGCCTTCACAGTGACAGACCAAACTCTGATACACCAAACTGAATTGATTTTAGGAACCGGGAGATGGAAAAAGCAGCTTGATCGGTCCTCTTACTCCCAACTTGGGGCACTGCGCGTGCACGGAGCAATGTGCTGTGACACCCTATATGAGTGGTGTCTTAACTAGTCCTATTCCTATCAGTTTAATCCCTGTTACGTCCCCTATCCGGGGACGTGTGTCGAATTGATTAATCATTGCTTTGTATTGGAATTGGGGATTTTTTTAATTGTCTGCATTATTTCTAAAAAACTATTAAGAGACTTTATTATGATTTTTTTATTTTATGTATTAAAAACCCACCCATACAACTTAAAAAAAATAAAAAAAATAAAAAAAAAGCGATCCAGCCGATCGCTTTTGGTCAGATCATAATGAAGCAACGGCCTTATCATCTGGGGTGTGGCAACATTGCCAACACACTCATAGAGGTGATGATCGCTTCATTGTGATACGCAAGCCCCTTCACCACAACAAGGTTACGATCACAAAAGGGGAATTGACACATGTATGTGCATTTTTTTGTTTTTTTTTGTTTTTGCAGCCACAGTGCAGCACCAGAGGCCAGAAAAATTAGGCATGCACACATGCCTGAAAAATAATGTTACTGTTGTAGCCGCTGTTGTAGCAGCGGACGGAAAGATTTATGTTTTCAATGCAGAAAAGTGACTAAAACATTGCGGCTTGAACCCTAGTTGGTGGCGGAGAATTCAGAAAAGTCATCCGGTGTGCAGACATTAAATACAGCAGCGTGGGGACCATTTTGAAGCCAAGGCATGTCATCAGGCCTTTTGTTAGTTAAACGTATCCCCTACTGTCAGTCCCTTCGGGATCCATGCCTCATTCATCTTAATGAAGGTGAGGTAATCAACACTTTTTTGACCGAGGCGACTTCTTTTGTCAGTGACAATGCCTCCTGCTGCACTGAAGGTCCTTTCTGACAGGACACTTGAAGCGGGGCAGGCCAGAAGTTCTATCGCAAACTGGGATAGTTCAGGCCACAGGTCAAGCCTGCACACCCAGTAGTCAAGGTGTTCATCACTCCTCAGAGTGTCGATATCTGCAGTTAAGGCGAGGTAGTCTGCTACCTGTCAGTAGAGTCGTTCTCTGCGGCTGGATCCCGAAGGGCTGTGGCGATGTGTAGGACTGAAAAAGCTCTGCATGTCCTCCATCAACAACACATCTGTAAAGCGTCCTGTCCTTGCCACCGTGGTTGTGGTAGGAGGAGGATTACTTTCCCCTCTTCCCCTGTTAGATTCCCGTTGTGCTGTGACATCCCCCTTATAAGCTGTGTAAAAGCATATTTTTTTATTTGGTTTTGAACTGCTGCTTCCTTTCTGACTTCCGGTAATTTGGTAACATTTCTGTCACTTTCTGCTTATACGAGGGTCTAGTAGCGTGGCCACCCAGTACAGGTCGTTCTCCTCCATCCTTTTTATAAGAGGGTCCCTCAACAGACATGACAGCATGAAAGACCCCATTTGCACAAGGTTGAATGCCGAGCTACTCATTTCTCGTTCCTCCTCCTCACTGATGTCATTGACGGTCTGTTCTTCCCCCCAGCCACGTACAAGACCACGGGTCCCAGATAGGTGACAACAACGAGCACCCTGGGATGCCTGCTGTGATTGGTCTTCCTCCTCCTCCTCAAAGCCACATTCCTCCTCTGACTCCTCTTCCTCATACTCCTCTTGCAGCGTTGCCGCAGGTCCGGCAAGCGATGATGACAAGGCTGTTTCTGGTGGTGATGGTGACCACAACTCTTCCTCTTCCTCTTCACGCTCATTAACAGCCTCATCCAGCACTCTTTGCAGGGCAAGCTCCAGGAAGAAAACAGATGGGATGAGGTTGCTGATGGTGCCTTCGGTGCGACTGACTACAGGCATTGCGCATGAGCGTCCAGTAATGTGGCAAAAAAATTCCCAGCTCTGCAGAGGATGTCCTAGCATCCCGGTCATACAAATACTCGTTGACGACATTTTCTTGTTGGAGCAGGCGGTCGAATATTAGGAGTGTTGAATTCCAACGTGTCGGGCTGTCGCAAATCAAGCGCCTCACTGGCATGTTGTTTCGGCGCTGAATATCTGCAAAGTGCGCCATGGCCGTGTAGGAACGCCTGAAATGGCCACACACCTTCCTGGCCTGCTTGAGGACGTCCTGTAAGCCTGGGTACTTAGACACAAAGCGCTGTACGATGAGATTTAACACATGTGCCATGCACGGCACATGTGACAACTTGCCCAAATTCAATGCCGCCAACAAATTGCTTCCATTGTCACACAACACTTTGCCAATCTCCAGTTGGTGCGGGGGTCAGCCACTGATCCACCTGTGCATTCAGGGCGGACAGGAGTGCTGGTCCGGTGTGGCTCTCTGCTTTCAGGCAAGTCAACCCCAAGACAGTGTGACACTGTCGTATCCGGGATGTGGAATAGCCCCTGGGGAGCTGGGGGGTTCAGACGCCGCAGCAGAAGAGGACTCAGCCGAGGAGGTCATGGAAGAGGATGGAGTAGGAGGAGTAGAGTAGGTGGCAGTAGGCCTGCCTGCAAGTCGTGGCGGTGTCACAAACTCCGCTGCAGAGCCACCATTCCATGCTTGGCAGCCTCCGGCAGGTTGACCCAATGCGCAGTGTAGGTGATATACCTGCCCTGACCGTGCTTTGCAGACCAGGTATCAGTGGTCAGATGGACCCTTGCCCCAACACTGTATGCCAGAGATGCCATGACTTCCTTTTCAATCATCGAGTAGAGGTTTGGGATTGCCTTATTATAAAAAAAAATTCGGCCGGGTACCTTCCACTGTGGTGTCCCAATAACGACAAATTTTTTGAAGGCCTCAGACTCCACCAGCTGGTATGGTAAAAGCTGGCGGGCTAAGAGTTCCGTCAAGCCAGCTGTCAGACGCCAGGCAAGGGGGTGACTCTGTGACATTGGCTTCTTACGCTCAAACATTTCCTTTACAGACCACTGACTGTGGGCAGATGAGATGGAACTGCTCAAGGTGAGAGGCGGAGTGGCGGGTGCTTGAGAGGGGGCAAGGAGGACAGCAGTGGTTGACGTGGCTGAAGATGCTGGACCAGGAGGAGGATGGTGGCTTTGAGCTTGTGTGCTGCTTCTACTCGTCATCATGTGTTGATCCCATAGGCGCTTGTGATGTGCGATCATGTGCCTTCGCAAAGCAGTTGTACCTAGGTGGGTGTTGGATTTCCCACGACTCCGTTTCTTTTGGCACAGGTTGCAAATGGCATCGCTGTTGTCAGAGGCAGACACACAAAAAAAATGCCACACTGCTGAGTTTTGCAATGACGGCATTCTGCTGGTGGCAACAGCATGCGTTGATTGGCGTGCTGTCTGGCTGACCCCGGGTGCCGATGCATGCTGTCTGACTGTGCCACTAGCTCCTTGTGATGACCTCCCCCTGCTTCCAACTCGTCTCCTCCTTCTCTCTGTCTCCTCTCCTGAACTTTCCCCCTCTTCTTCATCTCTTTGAGCAGGCACCCACGTGGCATCCACGGACACATCGTCATCATCAACCGCTTCACTTTTATCTGACACCTCAGCAAAGGAAGCAGCAGCGGGTACAACATCATCATCCCACTGTACGTCCATGTGTGTAATGCTGCCTGACTGAGACATATCCCTGTTATCTACATCCCCTGGCAATAATGGTTATGCATCACTAATTTCATCCAACTGATGTGAAAATAACTCCTCTGAGGGATCAAGTGAAGCGGCTGTGGTGGCTGTGGTGGTAGTGGTGGTGGTGGCGGCGGGCGGGAGAGTGGGGACCAAAGCTGAGCTGGAGGAGGATGGTGAGTCAAGGTTCTTAGTGGAAGCTGTTGAAGATTGGGTGTCCTGTGTAAGCCAGTCAACAATTGTCTCAGAATTTTTGGGTTCGGGGTACGTGGCCTCTGAACAATGGCCATTATTCCAGGGCCAGTGGAAATCACAGCACCACGAAAACGACGGCCCCTGCGGCGTGGCCTGCCTCTGCCTGTCATTTTTTATTAGATAAGTGTTACTATGCGTGCAAGGTACTGTGCCACTCTATATAAGTGGTGGGCAGTGTGCACACAAGGCCCGGGCTTGCAAATGTGATTAGATCACAGTTAAATTTAAAATAGAATTATTTTTTTCTGAAAGGTATTTGGGTGAATAAAACCCTGTAACAATATAAGTGCAGGCCGAACCAGCCAGTGGACACAATACAGTATGTGTGGGGGCCTGACACAAACCGTCCCGGGCTTGCAAATGTGAATAGATCACAGTTAAATTTAAAATAGCATATTTTTTTTCTGAAAGGTATTTGGGTGAATGACACCCTGTAACGGTATGAGTGCAGGCCGAACCAGCCACTAGCCAGTGGACACAATACAGTATGTATGGGGGCCTGACACAAATGGGCTTGCAAATGTGATTAGATCACAGAAAAATATTAAATAGAATTTCTTTTTATCTGCAAGGTATTTTCTGTCACACCCTGTATGAATGGTGTGCACTGTGCACACAGTGCTGTCTATGACTGAGCCTGCAGCCTCTCACACATGGGCAGCCAGGCAACTGCAATATATATATATGAAAAAAAGAAAAAAAAATCACACTGATGTACCAGCCCTGAAAAGGGCTTTTTGGGGTGCTGTCTGGATGCTGTCCTTACAGCAGATGAATGTGGAAAAAATGGCACCGGCAGCATCTCACATCTTCCAAACTTTTATTGCGACCCCCAGACCAGTAAAAACAGCAACGTTTCGGCTGAATCCCAGCCTTTGTCATACATGGTGAGGCTGCTGCATCCTTTTACACATCGACGAAGGATCGTATAGTGCTGCTTCTATTTACAATTTGTGCTTACAGCAGATGAGTCTGTGGACACAGAACAATGCCCTAGCTAACGCTTTCCCTATTAGATCAGCAGCAGAAGCACTCTCCCTCCTCTCTCTGTGAATGCAGATTCCGAATGAATCTAAAATGGATGCTGTCCTGGAGGTGGGAGGGTCTGGGAGGGAGGGTCTGCTGCTGATTGGCTGGAATGTGTCTGCTGACTGTGAGGTACAGGGTCAAAGTTTACTCAATGATGATGTATAGGGGGCGGACCGAATATCGCATATGTTCGCCCGCAGCGGCGAACGCGAACAAGCTATGTTCGCCAGGAACTATTCGCCGGCGAACTATTCGGGACATCACTACCACAGAGTAATGAGGGTGTCAACAGCATGAGGAGGCAAAATAGTGACCCAGTTACAGAGTAGTGAGGGTGGCAACCGCAGGAGGAGTCAAGACAGTGGCCCAGTGACAAAGTAGTGAGGGTGGCAACCGCAGGAGGAGTCAAGACAGTGGCCCAGTGACAAAGTGGTGAAGGTGGCAACTGCATGAAGAGTCAACATAGTGGTACCATCACAGAGTGGTGAGGTGGGGGACAACAGAACTGGCAGTAGCAGCACAAAATAGTGGCAGGGGGAGAAGATGTCATCAGAGGCAGCAGGTGTGTGGCATCATGCGGGTGTCAGTATCATGAAGCACATGTCCAGAAGAAACAGGTCTTTTTTCACAATGTTTTGTTGGGCACCCAGAATGATCTAATCTGGTGCATTAGGCACTGGCATGTGGGAATCCTGGCTGATCCACGCCTGATTCATGTTCACAAAGGTCAGCCTCCCTACATTTTGGGTGGAAAGGCGAGTTCTCTTTGGGGTAATTATGCCTCGTGCCGCACTAAACATCAGCTCTGATGCCACACAACTGGCCAGGCAGAAAATCTTGTCCAGGGCAAACTTGGCCAGTTGTGGTGACAAATCAAGTTTAGCTGCCCAGTAGTCCAGGGGATCTTGGATGTGGGTGGCAGGGTTCAAAGACAGGATCCATTGTGTTTTTAATTTTACCGTTCTTCTGACAGATCAGAAGAAAGGTAAAATAAATGGTGATGTTAAGAATCCCAAACAGGGGCACTAGTGGCTCCATTACAAAGTGGTGTGTGTGGCAACCACATGAGAAGTCAACACAGTGGCCCAGTCACAGAGAAGTGAGGGTGGCAACTACATGAGGAGTCAATATAGTGGCCCAGTCACAGAGTGGTAAGGGTGACAACCCCATGAGGAGTCAACATAGTGGCCCAGTCACAGAGTGGTGAAGGTGGCAACCGCATGAGGAGTCAACACATAAGCCTAGTGACAGAGTGGTGAGGTGGGGGACTACAGCAGTGGCAATTGCAGCACAAGATAGTGGCAGGAGGAGAAGATAGCAGCAGAGGCAGCAGGTGTTTGGCATCATGCGGGTGACAGTATCAGAAAAATGGCTGAAGCACGTGGCCAGAAGAAACAGGTCTTTTTTCACAATGTTTTGGTGTGGCACAAAGAATGATCTAGTCTGATGCGTTAGGCACTGGCATGTGGTAATCCTGGCTGATCCACGCCTGATTCATCTTCACAAAGGTCAGCCTCTCCACATTTTGGCTAGAAAGGCCAGTTCTCTTTGAGGTAACTATGCCCCGGTTTGCGCTAAACTCCTGCTCTGATGCCACACTGCTGGCCAGGCAGGAAAGCATGTCCAAGGCAAACTCGGCCAGTTGTGGCCAAATATCAAGTATAGCTGCCCAGTAGTCCAGGGAATCTTTGATGTGGGGTGGCAGGGTGCAGTCGAAGTATGCCACCTTCTGCTGATTCACATTCTGATTACTATAAATAACTGAATAAGAGGTCAGAACTGGTATATATCTGCGCTCTAGATTACCAAAAATGAAGGCATAATTCGGAGAGGGGTAATCCTAAAATATAACATTTAATAATTTTGCAAATAAAATACAAGAGAGTCCTAAATATAGTGTGCAAAGACAGACTTGATTCACATTCTGCTCCATGTTCTGCTGCTGTTGGAGCTGGGTGGTTTCTTCAGTAGGCGGGTGAAGAAAAGTGCTCATTAGAGACTCCAGATTTTAGTTCATAGAGCTGGTGCTGCTCCTGGCACCTCACCCACCTCCATCAGTCATGACAGTTGAGCGTTAATGGAGAGGGCCCCCCGGTCAGACCTTCATGAGGATGGGCGATGGCGCACATGGGCAGCAAACAACTGTCTACATAGGATGTCTAAATAGTAGTTGAGTTTATCCTCTCTCTCATCAGGTGGAAAAATATCCCCCATTTTGGACCAGTAGCGAGGATCTAACATGGTGGAGAGCCAGTAGTCACCCCTCTGCCGAATATTGATATGCACACAACTCAGCATGCATCCCATGGTGTGTTGGGTTCATCTGCATGCTTTTACTCATTGCCCTCCAGCTCCTCCTGCTCCTCTTCTGTCACTTGTGCAGTTAAATCACCCATTTCTGTAAAAATTGCTTGTGCGTGAATGTCCTCCTCCATCTCCTCTGTCAATTCAGCCCCCAAAGAGCTCAGGTGGCTGTGAGATGTAGGTGCCACTTCTCCTGTGCCCTGGCCAGCCCGATTTATCAGCATCTGCTCCAGGACGTGAAGGAGTAGAATGACATAATTCATCCCATACTTGAAAAAGAGAGGAGGACAGCATACAAAATTTGAGCATCGAAGGGTGCACGTCTCCAGGGGTAGAGTTACGCTTCCCCACATTGATCAGATGAATCGCATATCAATAGAAAATGGAAAATGGATGGCTGTTTTGGCTGTAGAGCCTTTATCAAGCATCATTTATCTCATACATAGTCCTGGCCACTGACAAATAAAGTGGCCTCCTCAAAGGGCCAGAGCAATCGGCAGCTGTCACGCATGAGCTGCCAACGTCTAGCGTCAAAGTTTCATAGGGGAGTTTGCCGGCCATTTTCAAGATGTCTTGCAGGTGAATAAAAGACTACAGAGAACACTTTACAACCAGATTAAAGACATGTGCCAGCAGGGTGCATTGGTTAGCCCTCCTTGATGCTTCGATTTCAAAATGTTATTCCCGTTATCGGTGACAATGGTTCCGATCTTATCTTATCACACTTATGTCACCGATCTCACTTATGTCACCCTCACTAGTCTCATGCCCGTTTCACTGATCTCTTGCTCTGATGCAACTCTCATTGTCGCTACTTGCCCGCTTACAGGAGGAAGCAGTGGATCTCTCCTCCAAATCTTGGCAGTTAGAAATGAGCGAATTTCTTGAAAATTTGATACGGCTGCTTCGCCAAACTTTACAAAAATATTTGGTTTGTGACGAATTACTTCGCAATGAAGCGCATTTTTTGTGAGTGGCTGGTGCAATGAAAGGGAGCTGCAATAGCGCCACCCCTGTCATTGTACCCCACAGATGCCGCATTCATACATCTGCCTAAAATTAAGTTGCGCCTAAAACTAGTCCCCACCCGACATGTTTCGCCGCGATGCGGCTTTGTCAGGGGTTAGGGGTATTAGCTAATACCCCTAACCCCTGACAAAGCCGCATCGCGGCGAAACATGTCGGGTGGGGACTAGTGTTAGGCGCACTCGATTTTAGGCACATGTTAGTGCTCAAAATGTGCTTTAAAAAGTACATATGGTTTCAGGAATACGAGCAATACGTTCCTGGGTGTGTGTGGATGGTGTGTTACTAGTGGCAGTGGCAAGTGATACGCAGGTCCACCATGTTAATAGGTGTTAGGATTTACAGTTACGACCTGGGCCCAGGTCTAAGTGTTCCCCAAATAGGGTCACATCCTTTGTTCCTGTGCATCAAAACTGCACACTTTAAACCACAACATTTCACCCTCCTTCAATCTCCTCTCTTTAATGTGAGAGAAATAGTTTCAATCAGCAACTCAGCACATTCCAGCACTATCATCTGATAGTTTTAAGTGTGTGGGTATTGGTTCATCTATAACCATATTTTATATGATCAAATAAAGTTTAATGTTTTAATTCTCATACAGTAGTACCCCTACAGGGATTTTTGGTCCAGTGACCAGTGGTGTGTTTGAAGATTACGTTATCACACCGGCTGGAAGGGGCCACTTAGAGTCCCGAAACAGCTGTCTCCCAGCCGTAAGAAAAGCTCCAAGAAAAGCTCCATACTTTGTATAGCGACTGTGCTTGGTTTTGACACTCAGTCCCATTTACTTCAATAGGGCTAAGCTGCAGCAAGACCATGTGACGATGTAAGGTGACATGACATGACCTAGGAAGTGGCAGCAATGCTAACGGCGAGGGTCTGGGGTGTCGGATTCCTGACAATTTTATATTGATGACCTATCCTTAGCATAAGTCATCAATACTAATTACCAGATAACCCTTTTAATTGGATGAAATAACAACACAATATCATTTAGTTTTATAATAGCTGTAGACGAGTAGGTATGAAGCTTGGGCAAAAACCATACAATATGGATTGGTACTGCATAAATACTTTTATATCTGGGAGAAGAATACTCTTTAGTTGGATAGGTCTTTTTCAATAGTTTAGGAGTATAATGTACATTATAGAGCAAAAATAATTATGTTACTCTGGTTACATTATTTCGGGATATTCTAGGAATCATTTACAGAGCATTCAACCACAGGTCCTGGTCTATGTTATTTTCCATCCTGTAGTCTACATTTCTTTTGCCCAACCAAACAATAAAATGTTAATAAAATTTTCTAATTTTAATATTACGGAAAAGATTGGGCACACCTGAGGAAATTTGGTCACTACGTTTAATTGTTGAAGGTTATAGGCACATACATAAAAGGATAATTCACTAATTAAAAGAATCAAAAAACGATCAATATATAATATCTAAAATCCAGATAAGCAGTACACAATGAGCAGAAAAAATTATCTAAAAGGTGTCTAAAAAATCCTGTACATAAGTATAATAATAAAAAGCAACAATAAATATAGCAGCAAATGGCAAGTAGACAGTAATACTGGGCAGCAGATGCTAGGTGGCAGTTTTGGTCCAATAAATAGCAAATAAGCAGCAACAATAGGCAACACAATGCTGGGTGGCAACTTTAGTCCAATTCCTCCAATACACTATTGGCAACAAATTGTATCACAGCGGCTGTCCGACATGAAAAGTCACTGATCATTCCATTATTTGGTCTTTCCAATACTTGAGAACATGTGCAAAGTTCAACACACTAAAATCCTTATATTTGTACGATAGTGCGATACTCGTTCAATCGTGGAGCATTAGACCTATGCGCTAGGTCAGTGACAGCACAGCAGGTGCATATGAGTGAATGAACAGTACTCTGGTTGAATGCAGCGGCGTCCCGCTGTTACTATACCTAGCGGCGTCCCGCTAGAAAGAAATAGTCAGATCGGTGATCACTCTATTCTCAGAACGATCTTACCGGTTCCTGAAGATTTCTGCCGTCCTGTAGACTCTGAGTGGATACTTTCCTTTTGTCTTCCAGGAGATTCGCTTGCCGCATTGGTGAACTGTTGCACGTGGGCCCGCTGGTTCAAGTCCAGGTTTCAGCTCCACATCACCTTCTCCCGCGGATATAGCAGTAAGTGTTTCGGCAGTTATCTTTCTCAGGTTATTCGTGGTGCACTCACGTTTAGGTGGGGGGGTCTGACCAGACGCGTTTTGGGGTTAATATCCCCTTCCTCAGTGGTAAACGTAGTGACCAAATTTCCTCAGGTGTGCCCAGTCTTTTCCATATATATTTTGTCCTTATCAAGTAGTGGGGTGATACTACTTTGACTGTGAGCACCCTGATTGGTGACTAGTGGCCCTGTGCGTCCTACTACTACGTATATTCTAATTTTTGGTACCTTCCCAAATCAAATCTCAATTTTCTCTTTTGGATTTTATTTATTTTTGCCCCAAACCCCTAGACTGGTATCTGGATGGAGCACAATCACCATCTGAATGACTGGAGTAGTTGTCATTGTGAGGCTAATGTCCAGGATCTCTCACTATTCTCTGTGAATACGGTAGACGATACACAAGGCGCGGCCTTATCTACACATTTCGGTTGAATTCTTGTTGAACTTTATCATTTTAATTTAACCCACTGACAACAAGATTTTTTGTTAATTTAACTGTCTGAGAAGTAGTCATTGTGAGGCTAATGTCCAGGTAACGTTCTCTCACTATTGTTGTGCGGACAATCACATGTCTCTGTGAATGTGGTAGACGATACACAAGGCGCGGCCTCATCTACACATTTCAGTTAAATATATTTGTGGAACTTTATCATTTTAATTTAACCCAATGACTGCAAGTTCATTTTTTCACCATTTATTAGATTTCATGCTAATTTAAAGCACTAAATATACAACCAAGCTTGGTTCATAACAATACAATAAGAATTTCACCTTTTCTCATCTGCATTTCAAAATATATAACTTTTAAAAACTTTTTGTAGTGATTCTGCCTATTTTTTTTTAGGGGGGAGGGATTGTTGGATTTTCTGGTGTTCACTGTGCAGTATTAGTGACAATTATTCTATGGGTCAGTGTGATTATAACAATTGAAAATGTATATATATATATATATATATTTATACTGTATATATATTTTCTTTATCAATCTTCTTTTTTTTTTACTTTTTTAAAATTTTAAAGTCATTCAGCCTTCAAATCAGATCTGTAAGAAATAAGGACCTATGGATAATGAAAGTCTTATAATCTGTTATGCTGGATATAATTTGGAGTTTTTTATATATATGAATTATAGATAGAAAGTAGAGATGAGCAAAGTATTGAAAAATTTGATTCGCTGCCTCGCCGAATTTTACAAAAAAAAAAACACTTTGTGTCACAAAACTCATTTCTTTGTAATTAGTTAGTGCAATGACAGGGAGCAGGGTTTGAGCCCCCCTCACCCCCTCAGATGTTTCGATCATATATGATTGCGGCATCTGACAGCAATAATGCAGTGTAAAAAAAAATAAAAAAAATAATGAAATCATACTTACCTCATCCATTTGATCGGAAAGAGCTGGACCCTGACATCTTGATTGAAGATCTAGTGCAAAATCTTGCACGGCCTGTGATGACTAGTTTGATCACGAATATTCTAATAGCAAATTTTTATTGTGAATATTAGCACTTCGAGAATTAGCAAATATCTAGAATATAGTGCTATATATTCGTAATTGTGAATATTTTAGATTTTTATCATCAATACCCATGATCCCTTACTGCTTCTTGCTTGTGGACCAATGAGAAGGCTGCAATATCTTTGACTTTAGGAGTAGTGTTGATTGCGAATTTTCGTATAGCGAATTTCTATCGCAAATTTCCCAATTGCCGATTTTCACAATCAAGAAAATAATGACTGGAGATCATGAATTCTCGAATTCGCAAATATATGAATATTCGCCCAAATATTTGCAAATTATTGCGAATTCGAATATTGCCCCTGCCGCTCATCACTGGTAAAGATGTCATCACATTGTACAGAATGGTGACATCACACATCACTGAGCGCTGGATTACGTATGAGATTTTCCATCAAGAGGGAGATGGCCAGCTCTTCACGCTCAAACACATTTGGTAAGGATGTTTTTTTGTTTTTGTTTTTTTACCACCATTCCGAGAAAATCGATTCGCTACCACAAAGCACAAGGAAATTCACCTTAATGGTGATTCAAATTTTCCCGGAAATTCTGATTAAATTCCACTTCGTAGAATATGATTTGCTCAAGCAGGGAATGCATGGAATGTATCTCATTAGGATGTAAAATGCTCATTGTTTACACTGATTCTCATATGAAAAGGTCTCGGAGTCTCCCAGGAATCTCTTACAGATGATAAATAAGAGTGTGAACAATAGGGCTCTACCCTGCAAATACAATGTGTAAAGGAAGAACCATCTCAGGAGGCCAGAAAATGATAAACTGGTTGATGAAAAGGTGGCACCATTATCCTTCTATTGTATATGGTAATGAGGGAAGCCAGATCTGATGATGAAAGGTTTCACTGATTGGTGGGACTGGGCATCTTCTGGGGAGAATAGGAGGAGCAGATAGCTATAGCCACCAAAAGGTTATAAAAGACCCAAGCATGGCTCAGAAAGCTGAAATACACCAAGGGAATTTGCTTAGATCACTGACTTGAGGAGAAGACACTGACTGGAGATCGTGCCCTGTGGAATCTGTGGAGGTTGCATTTCTGGAAAGTGTCACTGAACTGACTGTAAGTGAAAGAAATTATAAGATATTGTAATCTGTGCTGTGTATAAGGACAATGTGTCTCTGTCTTTAATGTATCCATGTATATTTAAATATAACTTTATAACTGTAGTGTAAATACGATGTAAATGCAGCATTTAAACTCTTAAGTGCCATTGTGAATATGAAATGTATTAGACAGCGTAGGGTTTGTGGGTTATAGTAGTGTGAAGAAATAGATAAGATAAATTCAGGGGACAATGGAACGTCTCTAATACTCTCCACAGAAAAATCCAATCCACTCTGTCTAATGCTTTCCCAGCATCGGTACCAAGTAGAACTAGTGATGTCTTATGTTTTTCCATGTAATAGATGGAGTGGATGACACATGTAGTATTAGACGTCTCATCCCTGCTCTGAAACCATAAGAGTTTTTGATCATTTATGCAGGTTGTAGTTAATACCTGGGTTGAGTGGGGTAATGTGATATTTCTGGATATCTGTATTGTTACCACATCCCTCACTACACTTAATTGCTTTCTAAGGCTCTTATGATCTAATTTAGACATAGAAAAAAAAGTTATAATTTATGGTTTGTTTTATTTCTGCTCACTATTTGCTAAGTCACACTGTTCACTATACTGCGTTACTTGGTTGTCGGAATATATGTATCTAGGGCAATGTTTCAGTGTGGCAGTGCACAGTGTGTCTATCTAATCTGTTTCCAAAGGGATTAATTCCCAATCTGTGTCTAAATCCGCACTTTTTATGTCCTCATTAATCTTGCCTTTTAGTTCCCGAGTTCTATCTGATGTTCTGTCTGAATTGTATGGCCATAACAGGGCTTGTTCTCAATATCTGATTTTCTGAAGTCTCTGTAAGTCTGGGTTCCAGACGTTATGATTGAAGTCTGTACAGTTTTAATTTTTGTCTGTCTGGGTTTCAGAAATCTAGATCCAAATCTAAATACGTTTGAAGTCCATGTCTTTCTTTCTCTTGCCATATAGATTAGCTGCCTTCAACATGGATTCTAGCCTTGCAGTTTTTTTTTAAGTTTGAGGCATAGTGGTGAAACAAAATTCATAACACTGTGATTTTGGTGCCAGCTTTAAGTTTTTTTTTGGTGATGCTATTTTGAATTTGGACATTAATTGTGACTTTTTATGGCACAAAACTAAGTAGAAAATGTTATAAATGTCCCTCATATTGTTTGTCCAATTTCTAGATGCTTTCTCTAATAAGAAAACCACTTAAATAACTAGAAGAGGAAGTCTCTCGTTTCTACGCACTTAGAGACTCCTAACTAGAACTTTGTACCAACAGTGCAATGTACCAAATAAAATCTAGTAACAATCTTCCTTTAATCTGAGATTTAAAAAAAATTGATTGACAACTAGTGTTTCTAACTTTGGCAAATTTCGCTTTCAATAAATACAGTAGACTACATGTTACTGGATATTTCTTACACCTTTGTACTTTTTGTGTGTTGCTATGAAAAGAGAATCTCTCATCTTATAAAAATGATTTTGTTTCCAGGTGAAGACTGGATGAGAAGCTTCCATAGATGCCTAATGTTACCTCCCTCTTAAAAAGTAGAAGATAATCATCCACAGAATATCAGTAATAGAACTGGATATAGACCAGGTTAAATGTCTGTGAGTTGTCAAAGTGGAAAACAGAAAATTCACAAGGATGAAAGGCCATTTCCATGTTAAGAAAATGAGAGTTTGTAATACAAAAGCATATCTTGTTGAACATAAGAGAATTCACACAGGAGAGAAGCTGTTTCCATGTCCAGAATGCGGGAAGTGTTTTAAGAGTAAAAATGATATGGTGATACATCTGAAAACTCACACAGGAGAAAAAACTAATTGCTGCTCAGAATGTGGAAAAACTTTTAGTAAAAAATCACATCTTGTTCAACATCTCAGAATCCACACAGGAGACAAGTCACATTCATGTGCAGAATGTGGGAAGTGTTTTTATGTTAAATCAAATCTTGTGTTACACCAGAGAATTCACACAGGGTTGAAGCCATTTTCATGTGCTGAATGTGGGAAATGTTTTAGTCGCAAATCACTCTGTGATATACATTTAAGAACTCACACAGGAGTAAAGCCATATTTATGTACTGAATGTGGGAAAAGTTTTCGTAGCAAATCAAACTGTGATAGACATCTAAGAACTCATACAGGAGTAAAGCCATATTTATGTACTGAATGTGAGAAGTGTTTTAGTCAGAAATCAAGTCTTATTAAACATCAGAAAACTCACACGGGAGAAAAGCCATTTTCATGTCCTGAATGTGAGAAATGCTTTAGTCAGAAATCAAGTCTTACTGGACATCAGAGAATTCACACAGGAGAGAAGCCATATTCATGTCCTGAATGTGGGAAATGTTTTTATCAGAAATCACATCTTAATATACATCAGAGATCTCATACAGGAGAGAAGCCATTTTCATGTTCTGAATGTGAGAAATGCTTTAGTCACAAATCATTTCTTACTGGACATCAGAAAATTCACACAGGAGAGAAGCCATATTCATGTCCTGAATGTGGGAAGAGTTTTACTAAGCAATCAATACTCATTACACATCGGAGATCTCATACAGGAGAGAAGCCATTTTCATGTCCTGAATGTGAGAAATGCTTTAGTCAGAAATCAAGTCTTACTGGACATCAGAGAATTCACACAGGAGAGAAGCCATATTCATGTCCTGAATGTGGGAAATGTTTTTATCGGAAATCACATCTTAATATACATCAGAGATCTCATACAGGAGAGAAGCCATTTTCATGTCCTGAATGTGAGAAATGCTTTAGTCACAAATCAATTCTTACTGGACATCAGAAAATTCACACAGGAGAGAAGCCATATTCATGTCCTGAATGTGGGAAGAGTTATACTAAGAAATCAATACTCACTACACATCGGAGATCTCATACAGGAGAGAAGCCATTTTCATGTCCTGAATGTAAGAAATGTTTTAGTGATAAATCAAATCTTTTTAAACATCAGAGAATACACACATGAGAGAAGCCATATTCATGTGTTGAATGTGGCAGATGTTTTAGTCAGAAATCAAGTATTGCTAGTCATCAGAGAAGCCATATTAATGCACAGAATGTGAAAAATGTTTCAAACTTAAAAAAAAAAATGTTGTCTATCATCTGAGAATTCACAAGGGAGAATCAAAATGTGTCTAATGTCCAATTATCAAATAAGAGAACCTAAGGTGACAATCCATTAAAATGTGTGGACTGTAATAGATTTGGCATATGTGGAGCATTATTTTAGCATCTACTACCTAAAGCTATGTTCTGAAATATAATTCTCTAAAGATTAGGACAATTTTTATTTTTGCATTACATATGTCCCAGGGCAACCAATTTGAATCCCACAATTTTTCACAAGGACCCTGAAGACAGAAGAAATTCAATACCTCCGACTATCATGATGTTGTAGATGCTACTGACTGTTGCCTATAAAGGGTAAAATGTCCAGTATCAGAGTTATTTCTGATCCCTTTCATTATGACCTGGTTCAGTTATGTTTCATAGCCAGCATCTGTATGGAGCAAGGTCAGCCCACGAGCCTGGCTCATACATTCCCATAAGGAAATTATCTAAATTTATGTAATCAGTTTAAGGTTTTTATTTTTCTAAGTTTAGAGAATCAGATCCTTTCCTCCCAAAATATCTCCTCACCTGTCCACAGGTTAAGTGTGGTATTATAATGTACTTTAATAGAGCCATGCTGCAATACCAAGTAAGAGAATAACAGAAAAATCTATTTTCCTTATTATAAAATCTATGCATGAAAAACCTATCCATTTTAATATTCCATACCAAAATCTAGTCTCCTGCCAACACCTTATATTGTGAATAATCTAAGTTAGGAAAATCCTTTAAAGATTTGAGTAATTCCTCACCTGGATCTTTAAAACTACTTTAAATTCTATACCTTTTGGATGTTCTCCTATTTGAGACACTTGACAATTAGGCTAGTTTCACACTAGCGGCAGGGGACTCTGGCAGGCTGTTCCGGCGGGAGAACAGCCTGTCGGATCCATCGTGCCGCTAGTTCACGTGTGTTCCCGGGCTGCTGCTCCGTCCCCTTTGACTATAGTGGGGGCGGGGTTCTGGTGGCAGCACGGCAGCGCATGGTGAAAGGCAGATGGACTTAAAGTCTTGTCCTTGCGCTGCCGTGCTATTTTTGCACTCCCCCTCCTGCACACATAGCTCTGCAAACATACATGATAATCCCTCCATCCACCTCTAAGGGACTTTTCCAGAGCTTCCACAGCAGTGAATGGAGAGGATATTGTGCATCCCCAGTAGTAGTGGTGCCTTATCAAGCTCATTACATAAATACAGCAAAGTGCATAAATAAAGCACCAGAATCAATCTCATTAAATACTTACAGCACTAGAACCAAATGTGGCAGATAAATATAGCACCAGAAATGTAAGTATGCAAAGCATGAAACTACAGGTCCCAGTCTGGCCTGAACATGTGTAAAGTAAACATGGACGAATCATTCAAGGTTCTGGTCAGTTTAGGTTTGCCACATTTTTCAAAAGGTTTGGTTCAGATCAGAATCCGTTCAAGCCAAACCAAATTACCTCCAATTGCCCCGGAAGTTGGTATATAACACTCTTTAGTCTCCTAAATTTTTAGGAAAATGTTATGTATTTTCTTTCCCTTTTTTAATCAAATGCTTCTGAAAAAAAGTATGAATTTTCATGTTTTTTAATTTTTGTAAAAAAAATAAGCCCCCAAAATGTGAGAAATAAAATGTAAATTTAATAGAGAACAGCCAATTGGAATAGTTTGTAAATGTAACTTTGATTTTTGCTTTATTTTTCCCCCAAACCCCTCCACTGTTGGGGCTCATGCAAGATATAGGTCATGCACAGACTGTTTGGGGATGCAGACCCAGTCGCTTGAATGGGTCCGCAATTTACAAGAAACCTTCTGCATCGCAAAAAAATAGAATATGGCATGTGCGGAGGCACGGGCCACAATATTACAGAAGCACTGCATAGTAATTCAGTGGTCTTCAGCTCCGTGTTATGGAGCTCACACAGCCGTTTCCTATATATTGCCGACCGGCTGTTTGCAAACTCCAATGCGACCACGTGCTGCACACTTTCGTGTGCAATCGCCTGCATCTCGGGAGGGGAAATTACCATCTCAATGACTAAATTAAAAATGTCTGCATTTTAAAGAGGCTGATTTAGATAGCAGACACACAGAGGCATTATTTTCAGACATAAACATTGTACCCCTGAGAAGAAATAGGCAATTGTGAAATCCTGGGGACTTTGTGCTCCCATGGCTAAAATAGCTCCCTCGAGATTAACCTCCTCCCGTCCGCCCATAGGATATAAACGTCCTATGGGTGGATCTCTATTTCTGAACGGACGTTTCTGAACGTCCGTTCAGAAACTGCAGCTGCACGCTAATCGTGCAGCTGCTGATCGGGTTGCCCGCTGTCAGTGACAGCAGGGCACCCCAGAGAGAAGGCAGGGACAGTGCCCAGGTGTCCCTGCCTTCTAGATTGCTGCATACACAGCGCTCACCGAGCGCTGTGTATGCAGAGCAGGAATCGCTATGCGCTTCCTGTTCCGGCCCGGCGGTCATGTGACCGCCGGGACCGGAGAGTGCATGAGCTGTGTGAGGTCTTTCACAGACCTCGATCAGCCCTGCACTGAGGCTGTACAGCGCTGTATTACGCTGTACAGCCTCTCTGGGGGGGTGCATTTCTCCTGTAACTGGGGCTACTATGTCAGCCCCAGTTACAGGAGAAATCAACAGTGAAAAAAAAAAGAAAAAGTGAAGTAAATGTCCCCCAGAGGTCTTGTATGACCTTATGGGGGACGAAAAGTGTAAAATTAAAAAATAAAGTGTTGAAAAAATAAAATAAAAAAAGGTTTCACATGTAAAAAAAAAATTCCCCACGTAAGGAAAAAAAAAATGTTAAAAATATAAAAAATAAAATAAAATAGACATATTTGGTATTGCCGCGTCCGTAAAAAACAGCTCTATAAAAATATCACATGACCTAACCCCTCGGGTGAACACCGTAAAAAAAAATAATAACTGTGTCAAAACAAGCTATTTTTGTCACTTTACATCACAAAAAGTGAAAAACCAAGTGATCAAAAATGCGTATGTCCCACTAAATGGTACCAATAAAACCGTCACCTCATCCCGCAAAAAATGAGCCCCTATATAAGAAAATCTCCCAAAAAATAAAAAAAAATATAGCTCTTAGAACATGGAGACACTAAAATATCATTTTTATGGTTTTAAAAATGCTATTATTGTGTTAAAGTGAAACAAATAAAATAAAATAGACATATTTGGTATTGCTGCATCTGTAAAGAACAGCTCTATAAAAATATCACATGACCTAACCCCTCGGGTAAACACCGTAAAAAAAATAAAACTGTGTCAAAACAAGCAATTTTTGTCACTTTGCATCACAAAAAGTGCAACACCAAGTGATCAAAAATGCGTATGTCCCACTAAATGGTACCAATAAAACCATCACCTCATCCCGCAAAAAATGAGCCCCTACATAAGAAAATCTCTCAAAAAATAAAAAAAATATAGCTCTCGGAACATGGACACATTAAAACATAATTTTTTTGTTTCAAAAATGCTATTATTGTGTAAAACTTTAATAAATAAGAAAAAGTATACATATTAGGTAACGCCACGTACGTAACAATCTGCTCAATAAAAATGTCACTTGACTGAACCCCTCAGGTGAACGCTGTAAAAATAAATAAATAGAAACTGTGCTAAAACAACCCATTTTTTGGTCACCTTGCCCCATAAAGTGTTATAATGAATGATCAAAAAATCATATGTACCCAAAAATAGTAGCAATTAAACTGGCACCTTATCCCCTAGTTTCCAAAATGGGATCACTTCTTGGGAGTTTCTACTGTAAGGGTGCATCAGGGGGCTTCAAATGGGACATGGCATCTAAAAACCAGGTGGAGTTCCTTTTCTTCTGCGCCCTGCCGTGTGCCCATACAGCAGTTTATGACCACATGTGGGGTGTTTCTATAAACCGCAGAATCTGGGTAATAAATATTGAGTTTTGTTTGGCTGTTAACCATCGATGTGTTAAAGAAAAAATTGGATTAAAATGGAAAATCTGCCCAAAAAGTGAAATTAAAAAATTTGATCTCCATTTTCCTTTAATTCTTATGGAACGCCTAAAGGGTTAACAAAGTTTGTAAAATCGGTTTTAAGTAACTTGAGGGGTGTAGTTTCTACAATGGGGTCATTTATGGGGGTAACTACTATGTAAGCCCCACAAAGTGACTTCAGACCTTAAAAAGTGGGTTTTGGCAATTTTCTTAAAAATTTTAAGAATTGCTTCTAAACTTCTGAGCCTTCTAACGTCCTAAATAAAATAAAATGACATTTCCAAAATGATGCCAACATGAAGTAGACATATGGGGTATGTTAAGTAATAAATATTTTATGAGGTATCACTTTCTGTTTTAAAAGCAGAGAAATTGAAATGTAGAAAATTGAAAATTTTTCAACATTTTTGGTAAATTTGGGATTTTTTCATAAATAAAGGTGAAATATATTGACTCAAATTTATGACTATCATGAAGTACAATGTGTCACGAGAAAACAATCTCTGAATGACTTGGATAAGTAAAGGCGTTCCAAAGTTATTACCACATAAAGTGAGATATGTCAGTTTTGCAAAATTAGGCCTGGTCAGGAAGGGGGGCAAATGGCCCAGATGGCAAGTGGTTAAGGGAGCCGTCCAATTGCTATGGCAGCCTCTGGCCTTCAGAAGGCTCTGAGTGCAGCCAAAACAATGTTCTTTCAACAGGAGCCCTCCTGTTATATAATATATATAGTCGAGTTGTCCACATACTTAGTGGTGGTCCTGTGTCTCTAGCAGTATTATTGGGCTTTTTCTATCCTTTGTCATCTTATGTTTTTTGCTGTGGTATTTTTTTAATGTTTGTGTGGTGTGTATTCCAATAAACATTTATATATTGTGATCCATTTGCTGATGCTCTTAATTGGTTGGGGTTATTGGCGTATTGGTATAGGTTATGTTATTTGTATAATTGAATCTTATTGGTCTGACACCTGTTTTCATTTCATTTGATGACATTTGGTGTGCTTCACCACTTTCAGAAATGGAGTGAAAAGTAGGTCAGGATTTCAGATAGAAAACATATATAACTTACATATTTTGTGTAATATTTTAAAAAGTAACATCTCCAAGCCAGGCAGCCCCCTGATGTTCTTTTACAGATACAAGCGTACACTACAGATGAGTGAAGTTTTCAAAAATTCAACTATACCCAAAAAATTGTTTCGATCTGAATTCATTTGTAATGAAGAGAGTTAAAAATCAGCTTTTTCCTGGCTGCAGAGAGCCTGTGCATCATTGTACATTACTGTGCATTGCAGAAACGTGCATGGCTAGTCCGCTGTGGTAGTGAAACAGTCACTGCGCTTCAGTATGACAGGCAGTTGACAGGCTCAGTTCACACTTCACTTATTTGGTCATTTACAGGGCCAAAACTGACCAAATAACTAAAGTGTGATCAGACTTACAGGTCAATGTTAGCATCAGGTTTTAAACGTGTAGTAACCCAAGATTCTACTATAGAGTGAAAGAGCTCTCTCATTTTAAACTGTCTGCTGATACAAGGTAGATTGCTGGAGATCTGTTCTGTTACACACTGATACAAGTAGTGGGCCCATGACATAGGAGTGGAGAGCAGGGGCGATGCTAAAAAAACATGCAGGGGACAAGCTCTTCAGTTAATGGAGGACTGCTGAAAGGGGTTAATAACTACTGTGAAGCGTCTAGCCTTGGTCTCAGGGGTGCTGGCTGGCTTAGCCTCAGGGGTGCTGGCTGGCTTGGCCTCAGGGGTGCAGACAGGCTTGGTCTCAGGGGTGCTGGCTGGCTTGGCCTCAGGGGTGCTGGCTGGCTTGGCCTCAGGGGTGCAGACAGGCTTGGTCTCAGGGGTGCTGGCTGGCTTGGCCTCAGGGGTGCTGACTGGCTTGGCCTCAGGGGTTATGACAGACTTGGCCTCAGGTGTGCTGGCTCACTTGGCCGGGCAGAAGGAGTGTGGGAGACTGTGAGGCCTTTTTTCCCCAAGCTGCTCCGAAAAAAAGACCTCAGCTAACAGCCCCAATAAGATCCCCAATGTTAATAAGACCCCAATAAGACCTCAGATCACACCTCATCTCAGACCCCAATATGAATTACCGCCAATCAGACCTCAGATTAGAGCTCCATGCCTCATAGCAGCCCCCAGTAGCCTCAAAGCAGCCCCCAGTAGCCTCATAGCAGCCCCCAGTAGCATTATAGCAACCTTCAGTAGCCTCTCACCAGACCCCAGTGCCTCTCCATCAGCCCCCAGTGCCTCTCACCAGCCCCCTGTGCCTCTCACCAGCTCCCAGTGCCTCTTACCAGCTCCCAGTGCCATTCACCAGCTCCCACTGCCTCTCACCAGCTCCCAGTGCCTCTCACTAGCCCCCCAGTGCCTCTCACCAGCTCCCAGTGCCTCTCACTAGCCCCCAGTGCCTCTCCATCAGACCACAGCGTCTCTCCATCAGCCCCCAATGCCTCTTCGACAGCCCCCAGTGCCTCCCCATCAGCTCCCAGTGCCTTTCACCAGCGGCCCCCCATTGCCTCTCATTCAGCCACCAGTCACTGCATCTCCATCAGCCCCCAGTGCCTCTCACCAACCCTTAGTGCCTTCTCCATCAGCCCCCAGTGTGCCCTCCCCGGTATTAAACCATTTACACCCTTTTCTTATATATTTAATCAGTTTTATATATATATATATATATATATATATATATATATGAAACGAAGAAGTAGGACTGCACTCCAAAATAGTGATAAAATCAGCAGTAGTTTATTCACCCATAATATGGCAAGTCTTGCGACGTTTCGGCTCACAAGAGCCTTCCTCAAGGTTGAATAAACTACTGCAGATTTTATCACTATTTTGGAGTGCAGTCCTACTTCTTCGTTTCCTATACCATTGGGGATTGCCGCTACCCTGCACAGGACCGTGCACCCACGTTCTGGTTGGTGCTCCCACTGGACTTTTCCTTCTCTCTCTCTCTCTCTCTCTATATATATATATATATATATATGTACATTTTTTATATATTATAGATTTATATCCCTTTTATAATTTTACCCGTTTATGTATTTCATGAGTAATATTTTATAATCACTAGAATCCTCCTTTTTTCATATTATCATCCTTTATGTATATTTGTTAATGTTGTTTATTTTATACATAATTATTTATGTATACCCCTTTCTCCTCAGCCTATCCAAAGTCATACAACATACATAATTGCACTTCCCCTATCGTATTGGCCCCCATTATGTCCAGGTATACTTAGTTCCAGGTATATAGGCGGGGGGCCTATATAATATAATATATAAAAATGTACATGGAGAGGGAAATATATAAGAAATGGTGCGAGAGGGAGGGGTGGGGGACCCCTCCCTCTCGCACCATTTCTTATATATTTCCCTCATCCATTCATTCATTTCATCTTCATCTCCATATAGTATATTGCACATGAGTCCTTCAAATATTCCTCACATCATCATTCTCCTGTATACTCCCATTCATCCCCATACATATTTCTTCACATATCAAGCTGCCACCACCCCCCTCTCCTCCGAGTGACGTGGACTCTAGCGGCGCCTATCACCTCCACCACTTGTGTTCACCAGCCGCAGGACCTTTCTCCCTCCGCCCACTTCAGGGAGCACATGAGCGGAGCAAGTCACGTGTTCTCCGAAACTTCCAGTTCCCATTGGTCGCCTCTTCTGCAGTGTCTCCAGTATCCAAAGGAACTGGGCACGTGAATGGTGACTCCCGGATCACGTGACCTTCCCTTCGGCCGCTCATTACCAGCATCATTGTCGGGTTCACCACCCGACCTCCACAAATAACAAATCGGCATAAGAGAATATTTCTAATAAAGATCCCTATTACTAAGGCCTCTTTACACTGTACCCCTATGTTCACTAATAGATATGTTATTTTATTTAGTGCATATATCTAACCCACCCACCTACCCACTAGAGATGTCCCGAACGATTCCCCGGCGAATAGTTTCCGGCGAACATAGCTTGTTCGCGTTTGCCGCGGCGGGCGAACATATGCGATGTTCGGTCCACCCCCTATTCGTCATCAGTGTGTAAACGTTGACCCTGTACCTCACAGTCAGCAGACACATTCCAGCCAATCAGCAGCAGACCCTCCCTCCCAGACCCTCCCACCTCTTGGACAGCATCTATTTTAGATTTATTCGGAAGCTGCATTCTTAGTGAGAGGAGGGACAGTGTAGCTGCTGCTGATTTAATAGGGAAACCGATAGCTAGGCTAGTGTATTCAGTGTCCACTCCAGCCCTGAAAGATTCTTCTGATCTGCTGTAAGGACAGCGTCCTGATAGCACCCCAAAAAGCCCTTTTTAGGGCTAGTACATCAGTCTGCTTTTCTTTTTTTTTTTTTTCTGTGTAATCTAATTGCAGTTGCCTGCCAGCGTGTGTGTCAGGTTCACAGCGTATACTGTGCCCACTTGTTTTTTGTTGGCGGCATTGAATTTGGGCAAGTTGACACATGTGCCATGCATGGCAGATGTGTGTAATCTAATTGTACAACGCTTTGTGCATAAGTATCCAGGCTTACAGGATGTCCTCAAGCAGGCCAGGAAGGTGTGTGGCCATTTCAGGCATTCCTACACGGCCACTTTTCAGATATCCAGCGGTGAAACAACATGCCGGTGAGGCGCTTGATTTGCGACAGCATCTCCATCAGCCCCCAGTGCCTCTCACCAGCCCTTAGTGCCTTCTCCATCAGCCCCCAGTGTGCCCTCCCCGGTATTAAACCATTTACACCCTTTTCTTATATATTTAATCAGTTTTATATGTATATTTATATATATATATATATATATATATATGAAACGAAGAAGTAGGACTGCACTCCAAAATAGTGATAAAATCAGCAGTAGTTTATTCACCCATAATATGGCAAGTCTTGCGACGTTTCGGCTCACAAGAGCCTTCCTCAAGGTTGAATAAACTACTGCAGATTTTATCACTATTTTGGAGTGCAGTCCTACTTCTTCGTTTCCTATACCATTGGGGATTGCCGCTACCCTGCACAGGACCGTGCACCCACGTTCTGGTTGGTGCTCCCACTGGACTTTTCCATCCTTCTCTCTCTCTCTCTCTCTCTCTCTATATATATATATGTACATTTTTTATATATTATAGATTTATATCCCTTTTATAATTTTACCCGTTTATGTATTTCATGAGTAATATTTTATAATCACTAGAATCCTCCTTTTTTCATATTATCATCCTTTATGTATATTTGTTAATGTTGTTTATTTTATACATAATTATTTATGTATACCCCTTTCTCCTCAGCCTATCCAAAGTCATACAACATACATAATTGCACTTCCCCTATCGTATTGGCCCCCATTATGTCCAGGTATACTTAGTTCCAGGTATATAAGCGGGGGGCCTATATAATATAATATATAAAAATGTACATGGAGAGGGAAATATATAAGAAATGGTGCGAGAGGGAGGGGTGGGGGACCCCTCCCTCTCGCACCATTTCTTATATATTTCCCTCATCCATTCATTCATTTCATCTTCATCTCCATATAGTATATTGCACATGAGTCCTTCAAATATTCCTCACATCATCATTCTCCTGTATACTCCCATTCATCCCCATACATATTTCTTCACATATCGAGCTGCCACCACCCCCCTCTCCTCCAAGTGACGTGGACTCTAGCGGCGCCTATCACCTCCACCACTTGTGTTCACCAGCCGCAGGACCTTTCTCCCTCCGCCCACTTCAGGGAGCACATGAGCGGAGCAAGTCACGTGTTCTCCGAAACTTCCAGTTCCCATTGGTCGCCTCTTCTGCAGTGTCTCCAGTATCCAAAGGAACTGGGCACGTGAATGGTGACTCCCGGATCACGTGACCTTCCCTTCGGCCGCTCATTACCAGCATCATTGTCGGGTTCACCACCCGACCTCCACAAATAACAAATCGGCATAAGAGAATATTTCTAATAAAGATCCCCATTACTAAGGCCTCTTTACACTGTACCCCTATGTTCACTAATAGATATGTTATTTTATTTAGTGCATATATCTAACCTACCCACCTACCCACTAGAGATGTCCCGAACGATTCCCCGGCGAATAGTTTCCGGCGAACATAGCTTGTTCGCGTTTGCCGCGGCGGGCGAACATATGCGATGTTCGGTCCACCCCCTATTCGTCATCAGTGTGTAAACGTTGACCCTGTACCTCACAGTCAGCAGACACATTCCAGCCAATCAGCAGCAGACCCTCCCTCCCAGACCCTCCCACCTCTTGGACAGCATCTATTTTAGATTTATTCGGAAGCTGCATTCTTAGTGAGAGGAGGGACAGTGTAGCTGCTGCTGATTTAATAGGGAAACCGATAGCTAGGCTAGAGTATTCAGTGTCCACTCTAGTCCTGAAAGATTCTTCTGATCTGCTGTAAGGACAGCGTCCTGATAGCACCCCAAAAAGCCCTTTTTAGGGCTAGTACATCAGTCTGCTTTTCTTTTTTTTTTTTTCTGTGTAATCTAATTGCAGTTGCCTGCCAGCGTGTGTGTCAGGTTCACAGCGTATACTGTGCCCACTTGTTTTTTGTTGGCGGCATTGAATTTGGGCAAGTTGACACATGTGCCATGCATGGCAGATGTGTGTAATCTAATTGTACAACGCTTTGTGCATAAGTATCCAGGCTTACAGGATGTCCTCAAGCAGGCCAGGAAGGTGTGTGGCCATTTCAGGCATTCCTACACGGCCACTTTTCAGATATCCAGCGGTGAAACAACATGCCGGTGAGGCGCTTGATTTGCGACAGCCCGACACGTCGGAATTCAACACTCCTAATGTTCGACCGCCTGCTCCAACAAGAAAAAGCCATCAACGAGTATTTGTATGACCGGGGTGCTAGGACAGCCTCTGTGGAGCTGGGAATGTTTTTGCCACGTTACTGGATGCTCATGCGCAATGCCTGTAGGCTCATGCGTCCTTTTGAGGAGGTGACAAACCTAGTCAGTCGCACTGAAGGCACCATCATCCCATTTTTTTTCTTCCTGGAGTGTGCCCTGCAAATAGTGCTGGATCAGGCCGTAGATGAGCGTGAAGAGGAAGAGTTGTGGTCACCATCACCACCAGAAACAGCCTTATCAGCATCGCTTGCTGGACCTGCGGCAACGCTGGAAGAGGAGTCTGAGGAATTGGAGTCAGAGGAGGAATGTGGCTTTGATGAAGAGGAGGAAGACCAACCACAGCAGGCATTCCAGGGTGCTCGTTTTCACCTATCTGGTACCCGTGGTGTTGTACATGGCTGGGGGGAAGAACATACCGTCAGTGAGGACGAGGAACTGGACATGAGTAGCTCGGCATACAACCTTGTGCAAATGGGGTCTTTCATGCTGTAGTGCCTGTTGAGGGATTCTCGTATAAAAAGGCTGAAGGAGAACGACCTGTACTGGGTGGCCACGCTACTAGACCCCCGATATAAGCAGAAAGTGCCTGAAATGTTACCGAATTACCTGAAGTCAGAAAGGATGCAGCAGTTCCAAAATGAAAAAGTATGCTTTACACAGTGTATAAGGGTGATGTCACAGCACAACGGGAATCTAACGGGAAGAGGTGAAAGTAATCCTCCCACGACCACACCGGCAAGGACAGGACGCTTTACAGACGTGTTGATGGAGGACATGTGCAGCTTTTTAAGTCCTAAGCATCGCCACAGCCCTTCGGGGTCCACCCTCAGAGAATGACTCGACCGACAGGTGGCAGACTACCTCGCCTTAACTGCAGATATTGACACTCTGAGGAGCGATGAACCCCTTGACTACTGGGTGTGCAGGCTTGACCTGTGGCCTGAGCTATCACAATTTGCAATAGAACTTCTGGCCTGCCCCGCTTCAAGTGTCCTGTCAGAAAGGACCTTCAGTGCAGCAGGAGGTATTATCACTGAGAAGAGAAGTCGCCTAGGTCAAAAAAGTCTAGATTACCTCACTTTTATTAAGATGAATGAGGCATGGATCCCGAAGGGACTGACAGTGGGCAATACATTTGACTAAAAAAGGCCTGATGAGATGAGCTGCCTTGGGCTAAAAATGGTCCACACGCTGCTGTATTTTATCTCTGTATGCCGGATGACTTGCGTGACTTATCCGCCACCAACTATGGTTAAAGCCGCAATGTTTTAGTGCACTTTCTGCCTGGAAAACACCAATTTTTCAGGCATGTGTACATGCCTAATTTTTCCCGGAAGAAGCCATATTTACTGGCGAAACGGCGTTGGGTCAGGAGTTGGAGGAGAGATCTTTGCACCATTCAGGGTATGTTTAATTGTGTTCCTTTGTGTTCCTTCCATTTTAACCTCAGTCTCTACAATTGCCTCTTTTGCATTGTGTTTGGGGCGTTGCTGCCATGAGGATCTGAGGTATGCTCTTTCAGCTAGTATTCTTTTTCCCTGTGTTTCCGTGCACTGATCTCCCGGCCTCTCCTTGGCTCCTGCTCCTCATTTGTGTGTCCCGCCTTGTGCTGCCTGTTTTATAATACATGTATGTACTGTTCATTTATTTTTACAATAAAGCTTTTGGGATTTTCATATACACGAAAGTCAGCTTCATTTTTTGGTGATTATTATTATCTTTTTTTCATTGTGAACCGACCAAAAGTGATCAGCTGGATAATTTTGCATAGAAAAAACATTAATTTTCTTTGTGGTCATCTAAAGTAATCATTAAAGCCTACAAGGCCAAAAATGGGCCCACACTGCAGAATCATTGTTTTCTGGGTCACTTAACTGTCACTGAACTACCTCAGCACGACCATAGGCTTTTAAAAACCCCCATCACTTGCAATCTCCCAAACGTGCGCACGAACACAGTTTACACTACACCAAGATTGACGCATAGAGGAATAAAATTTATGTCATGAGTGTGGCAACTATTGACAACTCTTTGCGGTTGTCTAAAATCTATTCCATACACGTCCCCTGATAGGGGAGGTAATAGGGATTAAACTGATAAGAATAGTACTACTTAACACACCACTCATATCTGGTGGCACAGTACATTGCACGGTGCATGCGCAGTGCCCCAAGTTGGAAGTAGCAGGACCAACCAAGCATATTTTTCCATCTCCCGGTTCCTAAAATCTATTCCATACACGTCCCCTGATAGGGGACGTAACAGGGATTAAACTGATAGGAATAGTACTACTTAACACACCACTCATATCTGGTGGCACAGCTGGTGGCACAGTACATTGCACGGCGCACGCGCAGTGCCCAAAATTGGAAGTAGGAGGACCGACCAAGCATCTTTTTCCATCTCCTGGTTCCTAAAACCTATTCCATAGATCGGCCCCTGATAGGGGACGTAACAGGGATTAAACTGATAGGAATAGTACTACTTAACACACCACTCATATCTGATGGCACAGTACATTGCACGGCGCACGCGCAGTGCCCCAAATTGGAAGTAAGAGGACCGACCAAGCATGCTTTTCCATCTCCCGGTTCCTAAAATCTATTCCATACACCGGCCCCTGATAGGGGACAAAACAGAGATTAAACTGATAGGAATAGTGCTACTTAACACACCACTCATATCTGGTGGCACAGTACATTGCACGGCGCACGCGCAGTGCCCCAAATTGAAAGTAGGAGGATCGACCAAGCATCTTTTTGCATCTCCCGGTTCCTAAAATCTATTCCATACAAGTCCCCGGATAGGGGACGTAACAGGGATTAAACTGATAGGAATAGCACTACTTAAACACACCACTCATATCTGGTGGCACAGTACATTACAAGCCGTACGCGCAGTGCCTCAAATTGGAAGTAAGAGGACTGACCAAGCATCATTTTCCATCTCCCGCTTCCTAAAATCTATTCCATACACCGGCCCCTGATAGGGGACAAAACATAGATTAAACTGTTAAGAACAGATTTTTTTTAATAAAAAAAAAAAGAGGACAGCCTCTGCGGAGCTGGGTATTTTTGGGCCGCGTTACTAAACGATCATGCACAATGGCTGTAGGCTCATGCGTCCTTTTGCAGAGGTGACAAACCTGGTCAGTCAAACCCGAGGCAACATCATCGATCTCATCCCATAGCGTTTTTTCTGGAGCGTGCCCTGCGAAGAGTGCTGGAACAGGCCGTAGATGAGCATGAAGAGGAAGAGTTGTGGTCACCATCACCACCAGAAGCAGCCTTGTCGTCGTCGATTGCTAGACCTGCGGCAATGCAGAGAGAGAAGTCTGAAGAAGAGGAGTCAGAGGAGGAAGGGGGCTTTAAGGAGGTGGAAGACCAAACACAGCAGGCGTCCCATTGGGCTTGTTGTCACCTTTCGGGGACCCCTGGTGTTGTACGTGGCTGGGTGGAGGAAGAGACCTTCAATGACGTCAGTGAGGACAAGGAATGGGACATGGCTAGCTTGGTATCCAACCTTATGCAAATGGTGAGTTTGTGGTTGTGCAAATGGACTGTTTGCGGTTCTTTGCAGTGCTTTAAACAGGGAGTTTGGTCTGTCACTGTGAAGCGGGCGTAACCTTTATACTACCTGATCGATACAACATCATACCTGATGTTTTAAAGCACGTTATTCCAAACAATTTAGGAATGTTAGGTGATTTATGCCCTTTATGGAATAAAACCCGACTCGGCGTCAACTACATAATTTGCCATGGGAGTTTTGCCATGGATCCCCCTCCGGCATGCCACAGTCCAGGTGTTAGTCCCCTTGAAATAACTTTTCCATCACTATTGTGGCCATAAAGAGTCCCTGTGGGTTTTAAAATTCGCCCGATTCGCCCGTTTGCGAAAATTCGCGTTCGCGAACGGAAAATTTTATGTTTGCAACATCTCTACTACCCACTCCTGGGGGCGGGCCCCAACTTTGGTTCCCGCCCAGGGGTGCGTTTTTTGTGCAATTTTTGGCGTTTTTTTTTATGTATTTAAGTCCTTACACTTTTATGACACAGTTGTATTCTTTCAACCTGATTGAGGGGACTTAAGATTCCTCGAAACGCGTTGTTGTCACATGCACCTTTTATTCAATAAAGAAGAATATATTTTTTAAAAGACCGGCTCAAAGTTGTTTTGGAGTGCCGAAGCAGGACTCTTTTTTTCTCCTCCTGGTATTAAAATCATTGGTGGGCAGTGCGCCTTCCCCTCCCAAGTATTAAAATCATTGGTGGGCAGTGCGCCCACCCATCCCCGGTATTAAACTCATTGGTGGGCAGTGCGCCCTCCCCCTTTCCCTCCCAAATATTAAAATCATTGGTGGGCAGTGCGCCCTTCCCCCTCCCCAGTATTAAAATCATTGGTGGGTAGTTCGCCCGCCACAGTATTAAAATCATTGGTGGGCAGTGCACCCCCCCAGTATTAAAATCATTGGTGGGAAGTGCACCCCCTCCTCCTCCCATCATTGGTGACAGCGGCAGTTCAGTTTTCCATGGTAGCCAGGACCCTACTGAAGTCATGTCTGGCTGCCATGGTCAGTTAGTCAGCAGCATACTTACATGAGCTGTGGCCGCCCAGCGCTCCTTCTTATTGTTACATCATAGGTCTGTTCGGCGCATTGCTTATGCTTATAGCAATGCACCGCACAGACCTGTGACAAGTTACAAGAAGAAGGAGCGCAGGGCGGCCACAGCACATGTAAGTAAATTGCTGCAGAGTAACTGACCATGGCACACAGGACTTTAGTTGCGTCCTGGCTGCAATGGTAGCCGATCGGAGCACCAGCATTACTCTGCTGGGACTCCGATCGGAACTGCCGCTGCCACCAATGATGGGGGGGGAATAAGTGCAGGGCCGGTGCAGGATACGGATTAGGATCGCGGGGATGGTGTAGGGTCACGCTGCGCAGCGCAAGAGAGTCAGAGCGGACGGCCCTGCCACTCTGCCAGCATAACATTCGGGGCACTGGTCAAAACATCCGGGGCTAAAGCCCTGAATATTTTGACCTAACGACGCCCCTGGTGGAGAGCATGCGAGCAGTACGTTTCTGTTAACATCACTGTTTATTCTGCCCTTCTTCTGATTCATCATAAGAACAACCCCCCCAAAAAATGGATCTTGTCTTTTGAGCATCGGCTTCACATGGTCAGCATGTGGTCAGTAATCCTTCAGTATTGCTAAGGCCAAAAAATAACGAGTGGATCCAAAACAGAGATGACACGTGATTGGAATATTTGCATGTCTTCTGTATTTTGTACTCATTCCTGCTTTTGGCTTCCAAATCATGATCAAATCCTGATTCAAAATAGGGACCATATGATAGAGAATAAAAGGATGCTCCACAGACAGGATCCGTTGTGCTTTGAATTTTTCCGTTCTTCTGACAGATCAGAAGAACGGTAAAATAAATGGTGATGTTAAGAAACATAGAAACATAGAATGTGCCGGCAGATAAGAACCATTTGGCCCATCTAGTCTGCCCAATATACTAAATACTATGGATAGCCCCCGGCCCTATCTTATATGAAGGATGGCCTTATGCCTATCCCATGCATGCTTAAACTCCTCCACTGTATTTGCAGCTACCACTTCTGCAGGAAGGCTATTCCATGCCTCCACTACTCTCTCAGTAAAGTAATACTTCCTGATATTACTTTTAAACCTTTGCCCCTCTAATTTAAAACTATGTCCTCTTGTAGCAGTTTTTCTTCTTTTAAATATTCTCTCCTCTTTTACCTTGCTGATTCCCTTTATGTATTTAGCAGTTTCTATCATCTCCCCTCTGTCTCGTCTTTCTTCCAAGCTCTACATGTTAAGGTCCTTTAATCTTTCTTTGTAAGTTTTATCCTGCAATCCATGTACCAGTTTAGTAGCTCTTCTCTGAACTCTCTCCAAAGTATCAATATCCTTCTGGAGATATGGTCTCCAGTACTGCGCACAATACTCCAAATGAGGTCTCACTAGTGCTCTGTAGTGATGAGCGGGAGGTGCCATATTCGATTTCGCGATATTTCGCGAATATTTGAATGAATATTCGTGTTATATTCAGCGAAATCGAATATTCGCAATTATTCCAATTATCGCGAATAATATGCGATTTATTTTTCGCGTATTGCGATTATTTATCTTGATAGTATAAGGCAACGTTCCTATGCTAATTGACTATGGCTAGGCTAATATGTGTATTTTACGAAATTTCGTAATATTGCTCTAACTTCGTCTCTTAGAATATTACGAATATTCTAAAAGACGAAGTTAGAGCAATATTAAGAACATACGCAAAAGTCGAAATTGCGATGCGAGTAAGCTATATTCCATATTAGGCTAGAATATGGAATATAGCAGTGCTAAGTTGAAATCTTCATGTGATTATTTTGTGTTATATTACTCGCATCGAAATTTCAACTTTTGCGTATGTTCTTAATATTGCTCTAACTTCGTCTTTTAGAATATTCGTAATATTCTGAAAGACGAAGTTAGAGCAATATTACGAATATTCTAAAAGACGAAGTTAGAGCAATATTGCGAAATTTCGTAAAATACACATATAGATTAGATTGTAATTTAGCTAATATGGAATATAGCAGTAAGTTGAAAACGCCACTGACTGGAGCAGCCAGGAAGCCAGGAATCCAAAGGACAGGTAAGAACAACTTTAGGGAAGTGGGAAAGAAAAAAATATAACAATAAAAAAAAAAAACTAATATTCGATTTCGCGAATATATAGAACGATATTCTAAATATTCGCGAAATCTCGAAATTGCGATATTCGAGAAAAAAATTCGCAATTCGAATATTCGCGTCAACACTAGTGCTCTGTAGAGCGGCATGAGCACCTCCCTCTTTCTACTGGTAATGCCTCTCCCCATACACCCAAGCATTCTGCTAGCATTTCCTGCTGCTCTTTGACATTGTCTGCCTACTTTTAAGTCTTCTGAAATAATGATCCCTAAATCCCTTTCCTCAGATACTGAGGTTAGGACTGTATCACTGATTTTATATTCTGCTCTTGGGTTTTTACGTCCCAGGTGCATTATCTAGCACTTATCAACCTTTAATTTTAGTTGCCAGATTTTTTACCATTCCTCTAGTTTTCCTAAGTCCTTTTCCATTTGGTGTATCCCTCCAGGAACATCAACCCCAACATCAAGACCAAACAGGTACACCAGTGGCCCCATCATGAAGTGGTGAGAGAAGAAACTGCATGAGAAGTCAACACAGTGGCCCAGTCACAGAGTACTGAGGGTAGAAACCGAATGAGGAGTCAAAATAGTGGCCCAGTCACAGAGTGGTGAGGGAAAGTGGCAACAGCAAGAGGAGTCAACATAGTGGCCCAGTTACAGAGTGGTGAGGGTGACAACCGCATGAGGAGTCAAGACCGTGGACCAGTGACAAAGTGGTGAGGTTGGCAACTGCATTAGTAGTCAAATTAGTGGTACCATCACAGAATGGTGAGGTGGGGGACAACAGCAGTGGCAGTAGCAGCACAAGGTGGTGGCAGGATTAGAAGATGACATCAGAGGAAGCAGGTGTGTGGCATCATGCGGGTGGCAGTATCAGAAAAGTGGCTGAAGCACATGTCCAGAAGAAACAGGTCTTTTTTCACAATGTTTTGTTGTGGCACACATAATGATCTAATCGGATGCTTTAGGCACTGGCATGTGGGAATCCTAGTTGATCCACGCCTGATTCATGTTCACAAAGGTCAGCCTCTCCACATTTTGGGTGGAAAGGCGAGTTCTCTTTGGGGTAACTATGCCTTGTGCCGCACTAATCATCAGCTCTGATGCCACACAACTTAACAGGCAGGAAAGCTTGAACAGGCAGGAAAGTTTAGCTGCCCAGTAGTCCAGGGGATCTTGGATGTGGGATGGCAGGGTTCAAAGACAGGATCCGTTGTGCTTTTAAATTTTCTGTTCTTCTGACAGATCAGAAGAAAGGTACAATAAAAAGTGATGTTATTAAGACCAAACAGGGGCACTAGTGGCTCCATCACAAAGTGGGTAGGGTGGCAACTGCATGAGTAGTCAATATAGTGGCCCAGTCACTGAGTGGTGAGGGTGGCAACAGCGAGAGGAGTCAACATAGTGGTCCAGTTACAGAGTGGTGAGGGTGGCAACCACATGAGGAATCAACAAAGAAGCCTAGTCACAGAGTGGTGAGGTGGGGGACTACAGCAGTGGCAAAAGCATCACAAGATAATGGCAGAAGGAGAAGATGGCAGCAGGTGTGTGGCATCATGCAGGTGGCAGTATCAAAAAAGTGGCTGAACCACATGTCCAGAAGAAACAGGTCTTTTTTCACAATGTTTTGGTGTGGCACGCAGAATGATCTAGTCTGATGCGTTAGGCACTGGCATGTGGGAATCCTGGCTGATCCATGCCTGATTCATATTCACAAAGGTCAGCCTCTTCACATTTTGGCTGGAAAGGAGAGTTCTCTTAGAGGTAACTATGCCCTGCCCTGCACTAAATACCTGCTCTGATGCCACACTACTGGCCAGGCAGGAAATAATGTCCAGGGCAAACTTGGCCAGTTGCGGCCAAATTTTAAGTATAGCTGCCGATTATTCCAGGGGATCTTGGATGTGGGGTGGCAGAGTGCAGTCGAAGTATGCAACCACCTGCTGATTCACATTCTGCTCCATGTCCTGCTGCTGTTGGAGCTGGGTGGTTTCTTCAGTAGGCGGGTGAAGAAAAGTGCCCATTAGAGACTCCAGATTTAAGTTCATAGAGCTGGTGCTGCTCCTGGCCCCTCACCCGCCTCCAGCAGTCATGACAGTGGAGCATTAGTGCAGAGAGCTCCCCGGTAAGAGCTTCATGAGGATGGGCGATGGCGCACATGGGCAGCGACCAACTGTCTACATAGGATGTCTAGATAGTAGATGAGTTTATCCTCTCTCTCATCAGGTGGACAAAGACCCCTCATTTTGGACTGGTAGCAAGGATCTAACATGGTGGAGAGCCATTAGTCACCCCTTTGCCGAATATAAATATGCAAACAACTCAGCATGCATCTGGTCATTTGCGCAAGGGAGAGTGATTCCCTGCTTCCATGTCCACTGCATAATGCCATGGTGTATACTAATGCCTCATGTATAGCATGCAGCATAGGGGTATGTATACGATAAATTGCGCTGAGAAGCGATGTAAATTATGCTGAGAAGCAGTTAGATGAAAGCATAGCATTGAGGATGTGCGATCCAGGTCTTTTTCTTATATTTTACATAACTGTAGAATCTATGCTCTTTTCCCTTCTGGTATCAGCACTCCTCCCCATTCGGCTCAGGTGTTTTTATTAGCAGGAGTCTTCATAAGGGTATAAATTCCTACCTCTCAGAGTACCTGAGAGTATGTGATGAGGTGAGTTCCACACTAGTGATGGACGAACATCTGCCGGGACAGTGCGCAAACGCGATCAAATGTTCGCGAACCGTAAGTTTGCGGTGGGTCCCATTCATTTTAATGGCAGGCGAACCTGAAAAACCTTCAGCTCATATTTGCAGCCAAGAAATAATTACTAGAAGTGCACAAATAGTCCCACAACATGGACAGTGACATACCAGATGTATTATTCGAATTTGCAATCTCCATTCATTATTTTTTTTCAATGCAAAATATCGGCAATATAATTTTTGCGCATGCGCAAATGCTCTATACAGTACCCAAATGCATTATAAAGAAAGTATATTGGTATATAACCCCCCGCTTCAATCAGTTTTTTTGGGGGGCGACTGGTATATCACACCAGTAGAAATTATTTGTTCCAATAACACTTGTCCCTCTATATACCTAGAATATTTGAATAAAAGGACTGGGCACACCTAGGATATTGGATCGGTCACTTTAATTAATGTAGTTATAATGTAAAATATTAAATTAGCAATAAAATAAAACCTTAAATAAATAACTCAGTGTTAGACAAGGACATCGAATCATCAGTAATGGCAAATGCACAATATCAATAGGTTAAAAAGTTGTAGTGACTGACATAAAAGATTATAGCAGCAAATTAAGAAAATGTATCCATATAGCAACAAAGTTCATTAGATAAAATGAATCGTATTGATAGCAGCACTGGTATGTCCACCTATGAAAAATGGCTCAATACCTCGTACGGTACACAGTTCTAAATTAACCCCAAATGTTCCATGAAAAAAGGGGGGGGCTAGTTCTGGTGTGGTTTTATAGGGATGCGATTTTCCCACACCAAATTATTCCAAATGTCCTCAAAGTTAAATGTTTATGTTGGGTCCTTTGGTCGGACTTTTTATAGATATAGGCGGCAAATACACATTATAGGTGGCAGTAGATAGTCTGTAATTATAGTAAAAGGCGGCAAATACATACAGTGTTCCTGGCCTGGCGGCGTCCCGCTTGCGGTCAGTGTTGAGGCTAAACTGGTATTGCCGACTTTTTAAATGGTAACGATCTTACCGGTATAGCAGGTCTCCGGTCTTTGGTGTTGGCGGTTTCTTCTGTCCAGGAGAAGCTTGCTCAGGTCCCTTCCTTCAGTCGGGAGGGTAACGTGTCCACAGTGTTCTATGTTCACTCCACGTTAGATCGCTTGTTTGAGTGTGGGCACCGTCTGTTTCTCACCTCTCGAGCAAACCCCTCAATTGGCTTCTGCACTATTCGTTGGTGTATTTGATGTGGTGCACTCACATATGTTCGGGGGTCTGACCAGACGCGTTTCGGGGTTGGAGTATCCCCTTCCTCAGTGGTAACCAGACCCCCGGAACTTGGTTTCTTTTATACCTAAAAAAGGTGTTGGCTGCAAGACCCGACATGGACTCCATTCCGGAAGTCGTCTAAATATGTCCATCTTATGAATCTGTTCCGTTTTTAATTTTATTCTTTATGGCTAATTTGCCATCTAAGCAATCAATTGTACTAATTATTTTCCCATACAGATTTAGTTCGATAGGTGCTTGTCCTATCGAACTAAATCTGTATGGGAAAATAATTAGTACAATTGATTGCTTAGATGGCAAAATAGCCATAAAGAATAAAATGAAAAACGGAACAGATTCATAAGATGGACATATTTAGACAACTTCCGGAATGGAGTCCATGTCGGGTCTTGCAGCCAACACCTTTTTTAGGTATAAAAGAAACCAAGTTCGGGTGGTCTGGTTACCACTGAGGAAGGGGATACTCCAACCCTGAAACGCGTCTGGTCAGACCCCCGAACATATGTGAGTGCACCACATCAAATACACCAACGAATAGTGCAGAAGCCAATTGAGGGGTTTGCTCGAGAGGTGAGAAACAGACGGTGCCCACACTCAAACAAGCGATCTAACGTGGAGTGAACATAGAACACTGTGGACACGTTACCCTCCCGACTGAAGGAAGGGACCTGAGCAAGCTTCTCCTGGACAGAAGAAACCGCCAACACCAAAGACCGGAGACCTGCTATACCGGTAAGATCGTTACCATTTAAAAAGTCGGCAATACCAGTTTAGCCTCAACACTGACCGCAAGCGGGACGCCGCCAGGCCAGGAACACTGTATGTATTTGCCGCCTTTTACTATAATTACAGACTATCTACTGCCACCTATAATGTGTATTTGCCGCCTATATCTATAAAAAGTCCGACCAAAGGACCCAACATAAACATTTAACTTTGAGGACATTTGGAATAATTTGGTGTGGGAAAATCGCATCCCTATAAAACCGCACCAGAACTAGCCCCCCCTTTTTTCATGGAACATTTGGGGTTAATTTAGAACTGTGTACCGTACGAGGTATTGAGCCATTTTTCATAGGTGGAAATACCACCTGCTATCAATACGATTCATTTTATCTAATGAACTTTGTTGCTATATGGATACATTTGCCTAATTTGCTGCTATAATCTTTTATGTCAGTCACTACAACTTTTTAACCTATTGATATTGTGCATTTGCCATTACTGATGATTCGATGTCCTTGTCTAACACTGAGTTATTTATTTAAGGTTTTATTTTATTGCTAATTTAATATTTTACATTATAACTACATTAATTAAAGTGACCGATCCAATATCCTAGGTGTGCCCAGTCCTTTTATTCAAATATTCTTTCTATTCTATTGACAGTGGGACTGTGAGCACCCTTCTTTGGGGGACCAACACCTCTGTGCATCCTATTCACACCCTGTATTCCTCTATATACCTGCAGTATTGCAGCAGAACCGCACACAACTGCCGCACAATTCAAATGCGCTATAATATACTTTCTAAAATAGAAAGTATATTATAACATTGTACAAGGAAGGCAATCCATTAGAATATACATAAAGATAAAAGTTAACCTTTAATAATGTTACTATGAGGGTCCATTCACACGTCCGTAAGTGTTTTGCAGATCCGCAAAACACGGACACCGGCAATGTGCATTCCGCAATTTGTGGACCGCACATCGCCGGCACTATAATAGAAAATGCCTAATCTTGTCTGCAATTGCGGAGAATAGGATATGTTCTATTTTTTTGCGGAAACGGAAGCACAGATGCGGAAGTGCGGATCCGCAAATGCAGATGTGGATCCGCAAATGCGGATGCGGACAGCACATTCCGGCCCCATTGAAAATGAATGGGTCTGCACCCGTTCCGCAATTTTGCGGAACGGATGCGGACCCATTTTGCGGACGTGTGAATGGAAAAGTTATTGCTCAAAATGAAAATAAATTAAATTATTAAAGTTAAGCAAAAAGCATAGATGTGTTAGGCAATAACAAGTACTCGGCGGCACTAAATCAGGTGCTCGAAGGCACCTAATCAAAAACCATATGTCCTAGCACAATCCGGGGGGTTCCAGTGCACATCCATGAATCCTGAAGGAGAAGCAAAAAACATCTATCTCTGGACTAGATGATGATGTGGTATTAAAGGAAAGAACTGTCCCTGATATTGCCATACAGGGGGGTGCTATTCTGGCCCTGATAGCCTAACCACAGACCACCCGCCCTGATAAGAGCGACCCCCGTCCGGAACCTTACCCTATATAAATATGGCCCTAGTAAGCCCCTAGCCCCTAGGCCTCTGACTTCCAGGTGATCACTATATAGATCTATGTGTTTTTGACTCATTATAAAAGTATATTATAAGTATATCGCACCCCTCTGTGTATCACACATATCAATAGCACACCTATACTAGTGCTTAAAGGGCTTCTGTCAGCCCACTAAACCGTTTTTTTTTGTTTACTAATAATCCCTATACTGTGATCTCTGCATACATTAGCTAAATAATCATTTTGGTTCAGTAGAATTTGATAAAAAGGTATTTTTAAAATATGCAAATTACCTTGCTACCAGCAAGTAGGGCGGCTACTTGCTGGTAGCAGCCGCATCCTCCGATCCTAATGACGCCCCCTCCGCATTGTGATTGACAGGGTCAGGGAACGGAATCGTTCTCTGCTGGCCCTGCCTGTTTTCATTCAAAATCCGGCACCTGCGCCGCGGCCGTACCTATCGCTCGGCCGCTCCATACCGCTCGTACCGCTCGCTCAGCCGCTCCATCCTCAATGCGGCTGCGCCGATGACGTCACATCTACACCCGGCGCAGGCGCATTGAGGATGGAGCGGCCGAGCGAGCGGCCGCCTCTCATTGCGCCTGCGCAGATTGAAGATAGGTACGGCCGCGGTGCAGGCGCCGGATTTTAAATGTAAACAGGCAGGGCCAGCAGAGAACGATTCCGTTCCCTGGCCCTGTCAATCACAATGCGGAGGGGGCGTCTTTAGGATCGGAGGATGCGGCTGCTACCAGCAAGTAGCCGCCCTACTTGCTGGTAGCAAGGTAATTTGCATATTTTAAAAATACCTTTTTTTATCAAATTTTACTGAACCAAAATGATTATTTAGCTAATGTATGCAGAGATCGCAGTATACGGATTATTAGTAAACAACAAAAAAAAATTGTTTAGTGGGCTGATAGAAGCCCTTTAAACCGACTTTTGTGGCTAGCGTTTGGTGTCCCTAACAGTCTGTCCCTGCTCCACACAGCAACCTCTCCCACACTGGCAAAACACTGAATGTAAAATGGCGGCCAGATCAGGTTTATTTATAAGGTAGGGGGTACGTCCATGTGCTGAAATGTCTCAATTGGCTGTCCTTTACCACCTGATGGATGTGTCATTAGTCAAAGTTCTTTATAATGTAAAAGAATATGGCGGGCACAAATTTCTCCATATTTTTGCATGTTTAAGCTTCCCCCCATTGATCAGATGATCCGCATATAAATAGAAACAAATGGATGGCTGTTTTGGCTGTAGAGCCTTTATCAAGCATCATTTATCCCATAGTCCTGGAGAATGAAAAATAAAGTGGCCTCCTCAAAGGGCCAGAGCAAATGGCAGCTGTCACGCATGAGCTGTCACCGTCTAGCGTCAAAGTTACATAGGGGAGTTTCCTGGCCATTTTCAAGATGTTTTGCAGGTGGATGAAAGACTACAGGGAACATTTTACAACCAGACATGCGCCATGCAGGGCGCATTGGTTAGCCCTCCTTGACGCATCGTTGACACAATGTTCTTCCCGTTATCGGTGACAATGGTTACGATCTTCATTTGACGAGGAGATAGACAAGATTAAATTTCCTCTTGAAGGACTCTGAGCAGTTTCTCCCTGGGGTGACTCGCCTAGGCAAACTAGGTGCATGACGCTAGTGTGCCTGGGCAGGAGCCACGATTACCCAATGGGCCGTAAAGGACATATATTGTCTTTGACCATAGTTTTGGCTTCACACATCGACACTGTCGTGAACATTCTGTTGTCTTTTTGCAATGGCCTCAGTGATTGATTGCTGGTGAAATGCTTGACAAGGAGTAGGAGGAGTATCAGGACCTGTAGCTGATTGAAAGGAAACACAGCTCTCTTCTGAGGTAGTGGAGTCTTGACTGCTAGAAAATAGTTGTGGGCCACTAGGAGATTCCTCAGGCAGTGCCAAAACATTAGCGCCATGGTTTTCCAATGCCACTTTATAGTGCCAACATTGGTACCCTGACCACACTTCACCTTCTGCTTACAGGTTCTACACACAGCCATGCTGATGTCCTCCGGCGACTGCTTGCCACAGCCTCTATAAATCTGTGTACCGCTAGTTCTTTCTGTACAGGTAGGCTCCTGAGTAGTAGATGGTCTATCCCGGGCACATTTGGCTCCAAACCACACACTTTTGCCACCCTGCTGACTCATGGGCATACTACCACCCTGATTGCTCAACCGCCACCTCACTCACAAACTGCCATCTTCGTCCCTTAATGTTAATGATGAAGACCCCTCTTCACCTGGCTCCCACATGTGATCGGCTACATCATCATTCACTACTGTCTCCATGTCACTGATGTCACACTCACCAATCTCATTGCCATTTCCCTGACCTCTTGCAACATCTGCGCCGATACAACTCTCATCGTCGCTACTTGCCCGCTTATAGGAGGTAGCAGCGGATCTCTCCTCCAAATCTTGGCTTGGCAGTTAGAGATGAGCGAATTTCTTTAAAATTCAATTTGGCTGCTTCGCCGAACTGTACAAAAAAATTTGCTTCATGACGAATTACTTCGTCATGAAGCGCATTTTTTGTGAGTAGCCGGTGCAATGACAGGGAGCTGCAATAGCACTGCACCTGTTTTTGTACTTCTCAGATGCCGCGTTCATATATGATCGCAGCATCTGAGTGTAAAATTAAGAATAAAAAAACATTAATTCAAACTTACCGCCTCCATTTGCTCATGACAGGCCGGCCACCGCCATCTTGCTGGAAGATCCCTTGCATCGCAAGATTACGTCATCACGCCGGCTGGCATGGTGACGTATGACGTTACCACGCCAGCCGGCGTGATGTGGAATATCGCGACGCTCTGAATTTCGGCCGAGATCTTCAAGCAAGATAGAGGCTGGTGGCCCATAGTGAGTAAATGAAGGTGGTAAGTTTTCATTTTTTTGTTTTTTATGTTAAGGTTAAATCGATTCACTGTCACGAAGCAAGAGGAAATTTGGCTTTTAGGAGATTCTAATTTATCCTTAAATTCGGATCAAATTCCACTTTGTGGAATGCGTGAGGTGAACACATTGCACCTGCACTGAATCCGAACCCATTTACTTCAATGGGGCTGTTCAGATGAGCAGTGATTTTCACGCATCACGTGCGCGTTGCTTGAAAATCACAGCATGTTCTATATTCACCGTTTTTCACACAACGCAGGCCCCATAGAAATGAATGGGGATGCGTGAAAATTGCATAGAATCCGTAAGCAAGTGCGAATGCAATGCGATTTTTGCGTATGGTTGCTAGGAGATGATGTTAGTAAATTGATTTCTATCTTCATTCAGCAGGACCTGCGCTGACGTCACCGCGCTCACCACGTCATCAAAGGTCCTTTTGAAGGTCCTGAAAGATGAAGAAAGAAGATGATGCCGGCTGTGCGAATAACAGGATGAGGTGAGTTAATTTTATTTTTTTACCCCTCAAGCAACATTTTAGTAAGCATTCTGTATTAAGAATGCTATTATTTTCCCTTATAACCATGTTATACAGGAAAATAATAAAATTAATAGAACACCTAGCACAAACCTGAACTTCAGTAAAGAAGTCTGGGTTCGGGTCTGGATACCACATTGTTTTTTCTCACACGTGTGCAAAAAGCATTGCACTCGCGTGGAAAAAAACTGAACATCGGAACGCAATCTCAGAGGTAGACGATTGCATGCCCTCGTACCTAGACTGTGTGACACCTGAAAACCCTATAATAGTGAGGGGACACGACTACCGGCTCATTGCACTTAATACGGAGGGAGTCAGGGTCACCTAGAATCAAGCCAGCAAAGAAACACAATACAAGAAAGGACTTATCTGAACAAGCAGCAACAGAAGTCTCCAGCAACAATCACTTCAATCCAGGAAATAGTATAAACCGCAAAGTGAGGCAGTATGGGAGGGAATATAAAGGAAAGAGGATTAGTCTAAATAGGTGACACCTGGGAGAAGGAAATGAGATGACAAAGTGAAACTAAAACAAAGAACATCATGCAAGAGGTACAGAAGAACATCTGTCAGACCTTCTCAGAGAGCTGGCGGTGACACCCTCCCACAGTTTGGGCTCATGCAAACAACATTGTGTAGCCCGTGCTTTTGCTGGGGACAATTGTGGTCTGCAATGTACGGGCACAGGCCGTGTGCAGGCTGTTTGGGGATGCAGACCCATTCACTTCAATGCGTCCACAATCCACAAGAAACGTTCCGCACCACAAAAAGTAGAACTTAACATGTGCGGAGACACCAGCCGAAATACCACAGAAGCACTCCATAGTACTTCAGGAGGCTTCTGCTCCATGCCTCTGCTCCGCACCGCTCCCAATCAAGTGAATATGTCCGCATCCGTGTTACTGAGCTCACACAGCCGGTGTCTGAATATTGCGGACCCGCTGTTTGCAAACTGCAGAGCGACCATGTGCTGCATACTTTCATGTGCATGAGCCTTTTTTTAGGGAGTGAAATCACCGTCTGAATGACTGGAGTAGTAGTCATTGTGGGACTAATATCCAGGTGAGGATCTCTCACTATTGTTGTGTGGACAATTGCAATTTTCTGTAAATGTGGTAGACGATACACAAGGTGCGGCCTCATCTACACATTACAGGGGAGCAATGGTTGGATTTCTTTGCAATTTCATTTAGTCACCAAAACTTATTTCACAATAGATCTTCTATGGATAATCATATAAAGATTAAGCACAAACAATAATAAATTATCAATCACCCACCCATCCACAGGAACTTTGCCCCCCCCACCCGAGAAAAATAATAAAGAAAAAAAAAAAATCTATTCTAATCTTTCCCCAACAATTTTGACCATAATGAAAACATGTTCTCCAATTCTTCATGATATTCATGGTATAGATTCTCAGAAATGCAAAGCATATTTACTGCAGGACTCCGAGCCTCAAAACCTGGTGGATCACAGAAAAATCTTGCGGCCTACAAGTATTTTAACTTTTTTCCCTATTATTCCACAACTACTCTCAATGATAGAAATAAAGGAGTTATCCTGGTAAATATAATGCTTATCATTATCAGATCACCGGGTATACGAACCCTGGCACCCCCACCGATTCGCACAACCATGAGCACAACCATACAATATGGATTGGAACTGCATTAATATTTTTATATCTAGGAGAAGAATACTATTTAGTTGGATAGGTCTTTTTCAGTAGCTCAGGAGTATATTGTACATTATAGAGCAAAAATAATGATGTTACTATGTTTACGTGAAGTAAAAGACTCCAGCTTAATTTGGATAATCTTGCTGGTCGCCCTGTAGTATTATCCAGAAATTACATAAATTAATTACTGTCATTTGTAAGCCCCTTCAAAGTTGACTGTCATGGTACTGCAATCAATTCATCTGGTTATTGACCAATCACATTCCCATCAAGACCATGATTTTAACGGTACATTAATCATCTAATACAATGTATTGATTAAGGAAAAACTGGTACATTCTAGCAGGTGCAGAAAATATCAACATAGTGTGCTATAAGTTGTACTATTGATGTCAAGGAGACCTACTGGCGTCCGGAACTCACTTACCTAATGCCGCTGGTGATAAAGGGAGATCAAGCGCAATGTAGAGATAAATTTGCGGAGATACCGCTAGTAAAGACAGCGCTGAGTACAGAAGATAAAGCCTGATATTTAAAGGCAGCCCGCGTCTCTGCCATGTGAGCATCACTTCTGGTATCGGCTGTTTAAACCGATAGTGAGATAATCGGTGAAACGCATGTGGAACGCATCAGAAACTTCCGGTATCGGCCGTACAGACCGGAAGTGAGTTAGCCAGTGGAACGCGATCACGTGACCCATGAAACGCACCCACGTGATCCATGGGACGCAACTGCAATTCCAGAGGATGCTAACGCTAATAGAATAGAATATAGAGCTGGTAGGGATACATGAATAAGTAAAAAGGATATATCATATCCATTTGTGACCACAAAGAAGAGGGGAACTAGGAATAAAGTTGGGAAAGAAGTAGAAAGGAGATGGGAAAAATTGATGGGAAAAAAATAATAGTAGGAGGATCATCAATAAACCTGTGAAAGAAGCAGAAAAAAATATTATCATAATTTTGACTTGATGTATCAGGATAAGTTATAATAGGCTCTGAATTTCGTATTCCCTGTTTAATCCTTTGGGCTCTAGGCTTTCCAATTTATGGATCCAAAACGCTTCTCTTAATTTGAGATGTTTGACTCAATCTCCCTGGTGGATCACAGAAGAGTCTTGAGGCCTACAAGTATTTTAACTTTTTTCCCTATTATTCCACAACTACTCTCAATGATAGAAATAAAGGGGTTATCCTGGTAAATATAATGCTTATCATTATCAGATCACCGGGTATACGAGCCCTGGCCAAATAATAAAATGTTGTCAATATTATTTTCAAATTTTAATATTAATCAATGATTAAGTGTAAGGCAGCTCTCACCTGCTCCACAACACCCTCCGGGCACAGACGCCGCAGCTGGATGCGAAAATATACAGACAATTCCAAAGGAAGTGTCAAGGAACCATGAACCAGACGTACAACAAGAGATAAGTGGAAAATAAGAAGGTTTTATTGAAGAGCAAGCCGTAAGCAAAGTCCGAACGGATGGCTAAACCGAAGCAGGGTCTTGCGGAGACAGAGGTCAGGAACCAGAAGGGTAGTCAGACGAAGCCAGGAACAGGAACCAACGGGGTAGTCAGACGAAGCCGGAATCAGGAACCAACGGGGTAGTCAGACGAAGCCGGAATCAGGAACCAACGGGGTAGTCAGACGAGGCCAGGATCAGGAACCAGAAGCAGCAGCAGTCTTGGAAGCATGTGAACACAGGAGGACCAAGCAAGGAACTGAAGCCACAGACCTCCTATATATATGAGCTAGGCATCCAGCTCCTCCCAGTGGGAAGGAGGAGCCGCAGGGTGGGAGGCTACAAGAAAACCCAGAAACCAAGATGGCCGCCAGCACATGTCAAACGAAGGGAACAGCAAGGAGGTAAGACCATGACAGGAAGGAAAAGTCCAGCTCCGGTCAGGTGTGAATACGTGGCTTTTTTATTTCAGTGGTTATAAAATTCCACACAGCAAGGTGTAAACAAGTGACGTGTTTCATACCTCTAAAGCATCAGGGTCCTTCTTCATGACAAACACAAAATGTTGTGGGAGCACCCCCTGATAAATCCCTGTCTGAGTAGTAGTCATTGTGAGGCTAATGTCCAGGTAACGATCACTATTGTTATGTGGACAATCACATGTCTCTGTGAATGTGGTAGACGATACACAAGGCGCGGCCTCATCTACACATTTCAGTTAAATATATTTGTGGAACTTTATCATTTTAATTTAACCTAATGAAGGGCAAGTTTATTTTTTTCACCATTTATTAGATTTCATGCTAATTTAAAGCACTAAATATACAACCAAGCTTGGTTCATAACAATACAATAAGTATTTCACCTTTTCTCCTCTGCATTTCAAAATATATAACTTTTAAAAACTTTTTGTATGTAGAGATAAAATTGGGAGAGTAGAGCTCCACATGTGCATTAAACGCTTCCTTATTGTGTTAAAAAGCTTACGAGTCTGCTTACAGATGTTGTTGTGAAGAGTCACAGCAACTGAAGATCACTTTGCTGGTTATTTGGAGTCCCGACCAGCGTGCGGTTGTCTTGGACTGCGGCCGCGGTCCTCTGCGTGTGCTCAAGGCAGGTGGCAGATGAAGAGAAATAACCTTTAAAAAACGCTGTTGCGTACCCCTTTGGCGCTGCCTATACCTTGATTGAATTACCTTCCCAAGTGAAGTGTCTGGTAATACCAAGTGAAGATCTTTTATTATACAGTATAGTCTATAGACTATATTGTATAATAAAAGATTTCTTAATACCAGACACTTCAATTGTGAAGTTCATTCAATCAAGATATAGGCAGCGCCAAAGGGGTCCGCAACAACATTTTTTAAAGGTCATCTGATGTTCACTGTGCAGTATTAGTGACATAATAACTATTATATGGGTCAGTGTGATTAAAACAATTGAAAATGTATATATATTTATACTGTGTATATATGTTCTTTATTATTCTTTTTTATGATAAAATCTTTTTTCAAATTTTTGAGTCATTCACCCTTCAAATCAGATCTGTAAGAAATAAGGACCTATGGATAATGAAAGTCTTATCTTTTATTCTGGATATAATATGGAATATTTCATATATGTGAAGTATAGATGAAAAGTAGAGATGAGCAAAGTATTGAAAAATTTGATTTGCTGCTTTGCCGAATTTTACAAAAACAATCACTTCATGACAAATTACTTTGTCACGAAGCCCAATTCTTTGTACGTATTTAGTGCAATGACAGGGAGCAGGGTTTGAGCCCATCATCCCTCTACCCCTCAGATGTTTCAATCAGATATAATTGCGGTATCTGACAGCAATAATGCAGTGTAATAAAATCATACTTACCTTATCCATTTGATTGCAAAGAGCTCAACCCCACCATCTTGATTGAAGATCTAGTGCAAAATCTTGCGTGGCGCCATCACATTGTCCGGAATGGTGACATCACATGTCACTGAGCGCTGGATTATGTGTGATATTTTCAATCAAGGTGGAGGTGGCCAGCTCTTTGCGCTGAAACACATTTGGTAAGTATGATTTTTTTTAAACCATTAAGAGAAAATCGATTCGCTACCACAAAGCACAAAGAAAATTTGCCTTAATGGTATTTCAAATTTTCCTAGAAATTCAGATTAAATACCATTTTCTAGAGTTTGATTTGCCCAAGGGGATGGATGGAAAGTATCTCAGTAGGATGTACAATGCTTATTGTTTACACTGATTCTCACATGAAAAGGTCTCGGAGTATCCCAGGAATCTCTTACAGATGCTAAATAGGAGTGTGAACAATAGGTCTCTACCCTGCAAATACAATGTGTAAATGAAGGACCATCTCAGGAGGCCAGAAAATGCTAAACTGGTTGAGGAGGTGGCACCATTATTCTTCCATTGTATATGGTAATGAGGGAAGCCAGATCTGATGATGAAAGGTTTCATTGATTGGTGGGACTGGGCATCTTCTGGGGAGAATAGGAGGAGCAGATAGCTATAGCCACCAAAGGGGTATAAAAGACCCAAGCATGGCCCAGCGAGCTGAAATACACCAAGGGAAGTTGCTTAGATCAGTTACTTGAGGAGAAGACACTGACTGGAGATTATATCCTATGGAATTTGTGGAGAGTCCATTTCTGGTATCACTGAACTGAATGTAAGTGGAAGGAATTATAAGATATTGTAATCTGTGCTGTGTATAAGGACAATGTGTCTCTGTATTTAATGTCTCCATGTTTTTTTTTTTATATATAACTTACATTATAACTGTAGTGTAAATATGATATAAATGCAGCATTAAAACTCTTAAGCTAGAAATTTCAGGAGATTGTTAGAATTTTTTTAATGAGGCTTTCCATAACTAATATAAACAAGGGGGCAGCCCGGCCAAGTGCCATTGTGAATATGAAATGTATTAGACAGCGTAGGGTTTGTGGGTTATAGTAGTGTGAAGAAATAGATAATATAAATGCAGGGGACAATGGAACGTCTCTAATACTCTCCACAGAAACATCAAATCCACTCTGTTTAATGCTTTCCCAGCATCGGTTACAAGTAGAACTAGTGATGTCTATTGTTTCTCCATGAAATAGACAGAGTAGATGACACATGTAATATTATTAGACGTCCCCTCCCTGGTCTAAACCAATAAGAGCTTTTGATCATTTATGCAGGTTGTATTTAATACCTGGGGGGGGGGGGGTAATGTGATATTTCTAGATATCTGTATTGCTACCACGTCCCTCACCATACTTAATTGCTTTCTGTGGTGCTTTTGAACTAATTGAGACATAGACGAAATTGATATCTTATGGTTTGTTTTATTTCTACTCACTATTTGCCAAGCAAGTCACACTGTTCACTGTAATGTGGCAGGGCAATGTTTCGGAGTGTCTATCTAATCTGGTTTCAAAGTGGCTAATTCCCAATCTGTGTCTAAATCCACATCTTTTCTATGTCCTCATTAGTCTTGTCGAGTTCTATCTGATGTTCTCTCTGAATTGTGTGGCCAGAAAAGGGCTTGTTGTCATTATCTGATTTTCTGAAGTCTCTGTAAGTCTGGGTTCCAGAAGTTATGATCGAAGTCTGTGCAGTTTTTATTTTTGTCTTTGTAAAGGTTTCAGAAATATAGATCCAAATCTAAATAAGTTTGAAGTCCATGGGCCAGATTTATCATTACTCTGACAGCTCACTCCACTTTCACTTATGGCTAAAGTCAGTTTTAGCCAAGTCAGATTTATGATCGGCCCTTTAAGACTGTAATAAATGTGGTTTGACGGTAGCAGTTTATCCGTCAGTAAGCAGCTTTACAAAAGTCACACATCTTTACGAAAAAGTTGAAAGTTTTTATGAAAAAGTCGCATGTTCTATTAAAAAGTCTCATAAGATAAGCATGGTCCTCACTGGAGTGAAATTGCGACTTTTTAAATAGTCCCAATAGTAAATCTGTCTAGAGATTCATTTACATAAGAAAACACGCCCACTTTCATAAAACTGGCAAGCATAGTGCAGAGCAGAAAAAGTCACAAATTTGTGTGCAGTTTTAGCGTTTGCACATTTTTTTGCGACTTTTTCACTCTATTATTCTGACTTGAGCTAATGATAAATCTGGCCCCATATCTTTGTTTTTATTGCCCTAAAGGTCAGCTGCCTTCAACCTGAATACTAGCATTGCTGTTTTTTTGAAGTTTAAGGCATAGTGGTTCCACAAAATCCATAACACTGTTATTTTGGTGCCAGCTTTATCGCTATATTGAATGTGGACATTACTTGCGACTTTTATGGCAAAAAACTAAGTAGAAAATGTTATACATTTTCCTGATATTGTTTGTCCAATTTCTAGATGCATTCTCTAAAAAGAAAACTATTTTAATTACTAAAAGAGAAATGCAATGTACTAAATAAAATCTAGTAAAAATCTTCTTTAATCTCAGATTTTAACAATTTTTGATTGACAACTAGTGTTTCTCTAACTTTACTTTCTATGAATAAAGTTGACTTCATGATACTGGATATTTCTTACACCTTTTTACTTTTTGTGTGTTTCTATGAAAAGAGAATCTCTCATCTTATAAAAATTATTTTGTTTCCAGGTGAAGTCTGGATAAGAGGCTTCCATAGATGCCCAAAGTTACCTCCCTCTTATAAAGTAGAAGATAATCATCCACAGATTGTCAGTAATAGAACTGGATATAGACCAGGCGAGATGTCTGTGAGTTCTCAAAGTGGAAAATGTTTTGAAAATAAATCTTATCTTTATATGCATGAGAAAATTCACAAGGATGAAAGGTCATTTCCATGTTCAAAATGTGAAAAAGTTTTTAATACAAACGGACATCTTGTTGAACATAAAAGAATACACACAGGAGAGAAGCTGTTTCCATGTCCAGAATGCGGGAAGCATTTTAAGAGTAAGAATTATATTGTGATACATCTGAAAACTCACACAGGAGAGAAGACAAATTGCTGCTCAGAATGTGGAAAAACTTTTACTCAAAAATCACATCTTATTCAACATCATAGAATCCACACAGGAGAGAAGTCACATTCATGTGCAGAATGTGGAAAGTGTTTTAGTTATAAATCAAATCTTGTGAGACACCAGATTAATCACATTAGGGATAATCCATTTTCATGTCCTGACTGTGAGAAAATATTTGATGACAAAACAAAGCTGGTTGAACATCTTAAAATTCACACAGGGGTGAAGACAATTTCATGTCCTGAATGTGAGAAATGTTTTCGTCACAAATCACACTTTGATATACATCTAATAACTCACACAGGAGTGAAGCCATATTTATGTACTGAATGTGAGAAATGTTTTAGTCAGAAATCAAGTCTTATTAAACATCAAAAAACTCACACGGGAGAGAAGCCATTTTCATGTTCTGAATGTGAGAAATGCTTTAGTCAGAAATCAAGTCTTACTGGACATCAGAGAATTCACACAGGAGAGAAGCCATATTCATGTCCTGAATGTGGGAAATGTTTTTATCGGAAAACACATCTTAATATGCATCAGAGAACTCACACAGGAGAGAAACCATATTCATGTCCTGAATGTGAGAAATGTTTTACTGAGAAAACTGGTTTAAATAAACATCAGAAATCTCATACAGGAGAGAAGCCATTTTCATGTCCTGAATGTGGGGAGAGTTTTACTGAGAAATCAATACTTATTACACACCGGAGAACTCATACAGGAGAGAAGCCATTTTCATGTCCTGAATGTGAGAAATGTTTTAGTGATAAATCAAATTTTGTTAAACATCAGAGAATTCACACAGGGGAGAAGCCATATTCATGTGTTGAATGTGGCAGATGTTTTAGTCAGAAATCAAGTCTTATCAAACATCAGAAAACTCACACAGGAGAGAAGCCATTTTCATGTCCTAAATGTGATAAATGTTTTAGAGATAAATCAAATCTTGTGAAACATCAGAGAATTCACAAAGGATAGAAGCCATATTCATGTGTTGAATGTGGCAGATGTTTTAGTCAGAAATCAAGTCTTGCTAGTCATTAGAGAATTCAGAGGAGAAAAGACATATTTATGCACAGAATGTTAATTTTTTTTCAAATTTAAAATTAATTTTGTCTATCATCTGAGAATTCACAAGGGAGAAGCAATATGTGTCTAATGTCCAATTATCACATATGAGAACCAACTAAGGTGACAATCCATTGAAACGTGTGGATTGTAATAGATTTGGCATATGTGGAGCTTTATTGTAGGATCTACTACCTAAAGCTATATTTTTATATATAATTCTCTAAAGATTATATAATTCTCTAAACCCTAAAGACAGAGTAAATTCAATACCTCTGATTATCATGATGTTGTATATGCTACTGACTGTTGCCTATAAAGAGTGAACTGACCAGGATCAGAGTTATTTCTGATCCCTCTCATTATGACCAGGTTCAGTTATGTTTCATAGCCAGCATCTGCTCTGTATGGAGCAAGCTCAGATCACGAGCCTGGCTCATACATTCCCATAAGGAAATTATGTACATTTATGTAACTTGCACTAAGTGCATCAGTTTAAGGTTTTTATTTTTCTAGGTTTAGAGAATCAGATCCTTTCTTAAGAAAATATCTCCTCACCTGTCGACAGATTAAGTGTGGCATTATAACGTGACCCAATTTACTTTAATAGAGCCATGTTGCAATACCAAGTAAGAAAATAACTCAGACAAATCTATTTTCCTTGTTATATAATCTATTCATGAAGGACCTATCCATTTTAATATTCCATACTAAATTAGGCTCCTTTCACACTAGCGTTCGCTGGTCCGCTCGTGAGCTCCGTTTGAAGGAGCTCACGAGCGGACCCGAACGCAGCCGTCCAGCCCTGATGCATTCTGAATGGAGCGGATCCGCTCAGACTGCATCAGTCTGGCGGCGTTCAGCCTCCGCTCCGCTCGCCTCCGCACGGACAGGCGGACAGCTGAACGCTGCTTGCAGCGTTCGGGTGTCCGCCTGGCCGTGCGGAGGCGTGCGGATCCGTGCGTATCCGTCCAGACTTACAATGTAAGTCAATGGGGACGGATCCGTTTGAAGATGCCACAATATGGCTCAATCTTCAAGCGGATCCGTCCCCCATTGACTTTACATTGAAAGTCTGGACGGATCCGTCCCAGGCTATTTTCACACTTAGCTTTTTTTAGCTAATATAATGCAGACGGATCCGTTCTGAACGGAGCCTCCGTCTGCATTATTATGAGCGGATCCGTTCAGAACGGATCCGCCCGAACGCTAGTGTGAAAGTAGCCTTAAAATCTCCTGCCAATACCTTATATTGTGAATAATCTAAGTTAACACAATTCTTTAAAGATTTGAGGAATTCCTCCCCTGGATTATTAGAGGTATAAATATTAAATATAATCAAAAATGTATTAATGATCTTTAAAACTACTACTTTAAATCCTCTACCTGTTGGATGTTCTACTATTTGAGACACTTGACAATTAGGCTAGTTTCACATTAGCGGTAGGGGAGTCCGGCAGGCTGTTCAATTGGGTAAACAGTCTGTCGGATCTGTCCTGCCGCTAGTTTACGTGTGCCCCCGGACTGCCGCTCTATCCTGTTTGACTATAATGTGGGCGGGGGCGAAATTCCGGTGGCAGCATGGCAGCGCACGGCGAGAGGCAGCCGGACAAAAAGTACTTGCAGTACTTTTAGTCCGACTGCTTCTCACCGTGCGCTGCCGTGCTGCCTCCGGAACTCCGCCCCCGTCCCATTATAGTCAATAAGGAAGAAGCGGCAGTCCGGGGGCACACGTGAACTAGAGGCAGGACGGATCTGATAGGCTGTTCATCCGCCATAACAACCTGCTGGAGTCCCCTGCCACTAATCTGAAAGAACACTAAACTTTCTTATGAAGAAAATAATCAACCCAGCTCTTCTCCTAATTTCACGCATCCTCCTCGCAGAGCTCACCCACATTTGACATCTTTTATCCATTTATTTCTCATGAAAACAATATGTCTCCTGTAATAATGTTACATTTGCTCCCAATCCATGTAAATGCCTTAATACTTTATCCCTCATAATGGGAGTAGATCAACTTTTAAAATTTTAGGATAAGATTTTTAACAGTCCCATACTCATACATAGGTTGGCTCTTTAGAGCTGTAGGTCCCGCTTCAACCTTTATTATAAACTTCCCTAACCCCCCTGTGCTTTCTCCTATCTTCTCAAAATATATTTATAACATATCAAATATAAAGAAATCTAATTTAGAAGGAGCATGAGATATAATAAAAAAGGGGAGAAAAGAGGGAAAAACTTCAAGTGCACATTGTTCCTCCTCAAAAAAATCTTGACTCTTGAATCCTTTTTTTTTTATCATTATGATTTCTCCATTGCATAATCCGCAGTCTTACTGTCATCTCTCTCCTATAGTATTATTTGAGTGATTTACCGCCATTTGTGATTTGGGAAAACATTTTGCATTAAGAAAAAATATCTATTGTATCTAATAAACAAAATGCATCTTTCTACAGACAGTGACATGGTCCATGATTGCATCTAATTCAGATGTTTTGGTTTTCTGTTGTTTATGTTAATTTTACTTTTATTTAGAAGATTGGGGATTGACCGAAAAGTTTTGCGATATATGAGTAATACTTGATACATTGTAACATATTTTTCTGCACCGAATAAAATTGAATGCATAAAATAAAATATCCCTTGAACCAGGATAACAAAAGTGTCATTGGTCCTCCTTCCTATACACACAGCCCTGCTACACACACTCCTAGCAAACACAGCATTGCTGCGCAGCTAACATACACACACCTTTGTGGTAGCGAATCGATTTAACCTGAAATAGTGAGAGAAAAAATAAACACTTTTCCTGCTCCATTTGGAAATAATGGGCTGGCTGCCATCTTAATTGAAGATCTTGGCTGAAATCCTGTGCGTAGTGATGTATTACGTCACCACACCTGCATTCATGATGGCGTCATCTTGGGCGGCGCAAGATTTCTCGCCAGATCTTAAAGCAAGAAGGCAGCTGACCCATTGCAAGCAAGTGGAGCATGTAAGTATGTTTTTTTTTTACACTATGTTATGTATATCAGATGCCTCGATCATGTATAAACAGGGCATCTTAAGGGTACAATGACGAGGGAGGGCAATCGACGTTCCCTGTCATTACACCCACTACTTACAAAGCAATGTGATTTGTGACAAATTAATTTGTCACAAAGTGATATTTTTTTTTTACATTTGGCGAGGCAGCCAAACCGAATTTTTTCGAATACTTTGCTCATCTCTACTAACAAACACAGACCAACGACAAACACATCACACACAATCTATTTTCTTTCTAAACAAATCCATCCAATGTTGAAGCATATAACATCCAGTGTAGTCCTAAGTAAAACATGTGTCTGGAAAAATGTCACTCATGGTTTCTCATACATTTTGGCCTGGTTACCAGACCTGATATCTGACACCATAGTATCCCCTTCCTGGTGCTGGACTTTTCAATTTGTGACATCATCTAAGGAACTTTAGCTTCCAGTCAGGGCTGGCCTTAGGTTACATGGCACTCTGTGCAAGAGGACATTCCCCCCCCCCCACTTCTCCAACACACATATCTCTGCAAACATACACGATGATCCCTCCATCCACCACTAAGGGACTTTTCCAGAGGTTCCACAGCAGTGAATGGAGAGGATATTGTGCATCCCCAGTAGTAGTGGTGCCTTATCAAGCTCATTACATAAATACAGCACCAGAACCAAGCTCATTACATACTTACAGTACTAGAACCAAATGTGGCAGATAAATATAGCACCGAAACCAAGCTCATTACATACAGATATCATCTACACAGTCAAGATAGCCATTGACATATAAGTATGCAAAGCCTGAAACTACAGGTCCCAGTATGGCCTGAACATGTGTAAAGTAAACATGGACGAACCATCCAAGGTTCTAGTCAGTTTAGGTTTAGTACTGGAGACCATATCTCCAGAAGGATGTTGATACTTTGGAGAGAGTTCAGAGAAGAGCTACTAAACTGGTACATGGATTGCAGGATAAAACTTAACAGAAAAGATTAAAGGACTTAACATGTATAGCTTGGAAGAAAGACGAGACAGAGGGGATATGATAGAAACTTTTAAAAACATAAAGGGAATCAACTCGGTAAAAGAAGAGAGAATATTTAAAAGAAAAAAAACTGCTACAAGAGAACATCATTTTAAATTAGAGGGGCAAAGGTTTAAAAGTAATATCAGGAAGTATTACTTTACTGAGAGAGTAGTGGATGCATGGAATAGCCTTCCTGCAGAAGTGGTAGCTGCAAATACAGTGGAGGAGTTTAAGCATGCATGGGATAGGCATAAGGCCATCCTTCATATAAGATAGGGCCAGGGGCTATCCATAGTATTTAGTATATTGGGCAGACTAGATGGGCCAAATGGTTCTTATCTGCCGACACATTCTATGTTTCTATAGTTTAAGCATGCATGGGATAGGCATAAGGCCATCCTTCATATAAGATAGGGCCAGGGGCTATCCATAGTATTCAGTATATTGGGCAGACTAGATGGGCCAAATGGTTCTTATCTGCCGACACATTCTATGTTTCTATAGTTTAAGCATGCATGGGATAGGCATAAGGCCATCCTTCATATAAGATAGGGCCAGGGGCTATCCATAGTATTCAGTATATTGGGCAGACTAGATGGGCCAAATGGTTCTTATCTGCCGACACATTCTATGTTTCTATGTTTGCCAAATTATTCTAAAAGTTTGGTTCAGATTAGAATCAGTTGCCTCCAATTGCCCTGAAAATTGGTATACAGTATAACACCTTTTAGTCTCCTAAATTATTAGGAAAACGTGTTATGTATTTTCCTTCCTCTTTTTTATGTATATTTAGTTTTTTCCATCCCCACTCCGCAAGCTCTTGAATGCCAAGACAGCAATAGTAAGTCATGTCTGAGAGACACTGATCTCCTAGGGCAAGGAGCTACAATTGCTATGTGGGGGCAAATTACTATATAGGGAAGTGTGGTGGAAATTACTATATGGGGGAAGTATACAAAAATGAGGTTTTGGCAGCACTACTGATCCCAGTTTCGGGGAGGCCATTAGAAGTAACTTTATAGGTGGTGGTGCACGCAGGTGAGGATCCTGGCCAAAGGTCCCAGCGTCTCAATAAAATAATAATCCGCAGCACTCGCCAGTGTAGAAGATAAAGATGGTGGTTTATTCACAAAAACAGCATAGTTATAGCGACGTTTTAACGTTGACTGGAGTAGTAGTCATTGTGAGACTAATGTCCAGGTGAGGATCTCTCACTATTGTTGTGCGGACAATCACACGTCTCTGTAAATGTGGTAGACGATACACAAGGTGCGGCCTCATCTACACATTACAGGGGAGCAATGGTTGGATTTCTTTGCAATTTCATTTAGTCATCAAAACTTATTTCACAATAGATCTTCTATGGATAATCATATAAAGATTAAGCACAAACAATAATAAATTATCAATCACCCACCCATCCACAGGAACTTTGCCCCCCCCCCCCCCCCGAGAAAAATAATAATAAAAAAAAAAATTCTAATCTTTCCCCAACAATTTTGACCATAATGAAAACATGTTCTCCAATTCTTCATGATATTCATGGTATAGATTCTCAGAAATGCAAAGCATATTTACTGCAGGACTCCGAGCCTCAAAACCTGGTGGATCACAGAAGAGTCTTGGGGCCTACAAGTATTTTAACTTTTTTCCCTATTATTCCACAATTACTCTTAATGATAGAAATAAAGGGGTTATCCTGGTAAATATAATGATTTTCATTATCAGATCACCGGGTATACGAGTCCTGGCACCCCCACCGATTCGCACAACCATACAATATGGATTGGAACTGTATTAATACTTTTTTATCTAGAAGAAGAATACTATTTAGTTGGATAGGTCTTTTTCAGTAGCTCAGGAGTATAATGTACATTATAGGGCAAAAATAATTATGTTACTATGTTTACATTATTCCGGGATATTCTAGGAATCATTTACAGAGCATTCAACCACAGGTCCTGGTCTATGTTATTTTCCATCCCGTAGTCTACAATTTTTTTGCCCAACCAAATAAATAAATGCTGTCAATAATATTTTCTAATTTTAATATTAATCAATGTATGAAATAACCCCTGTGGGGTCCACATCCAATTGTGTTTTACACACATGTTGTAAGAAACACTTATCAACCAACCCAAATTCACCTGTGAAAACGAACAAGCTGTGATATCAGGGCATTTATAATTACATTACCTGTGTTCTTATTCATTTGACAAACTGAGTTTATCCATTCTATGAATCCTAAATCATTTTCTATAATCTGTGGTAAGAAATAAAAAAAATAAAAAATCTGTATTAATACATTTGAAATATTGGTAAATCCACTGCACTCGCATCAAGGATAGAGTAAGGCTAGGTCTACACGACGACATTTGTCGCGCAACAATAAGTCACACGACAGATAGGGTGCAACATTTTGTTGCACTAATGTCGTGCGACAATTTTTATAATGGCAGTCTATGGTGTTGCACTGCAACATGCGACATGCTGCGACTGCGACGCAACAGTGGCAGAAAAATCCATCTCGAATGGATTTTCTGCGACTGTTGCGTCGCAGTCGCAGCATGTTGCAGTGTGACACCATAGACTGCCATTATAAAAATTGTCGCACGACATTAGTGCAACAAAATGTTGCGCGACAAATGTCGTTGTGTAGACCTAGCCTTAAAGTGTTCAACCTAAATTGTTCCCTTCCCAAATCAAATCTCAAGTTTCTCTTTTGAATTTTTTTTTTTCCCCAAACCCCAAAACTGTTATCTGGGGGGGGGGAATCACCATCTGAATGACTGGGGTATGTAGTCATTGTGAGGCTGATGTCCAGGATCTCTCACTATTGTTGTGTGGACAATCACACGTCTCTGTGAATATGGTAGACGATACACAAGGCGCGGCCTCATCTACACATTTCGGTTGAATGTTTGCTGAACTTTATCATTTTAATTTAACCCACGGACAATAAGTTCTTTTTTTTCACCATTTATTAGATTTCATGCTAATTTAAAGCACTAAATATACAACCAAGCTTGGTTCATAACAATACAATAAGGATTTCACCTTTTATGCTCTGCATTTCAAAATATATAACTTTTAAAAATGTTTTGTAGTGATTCTCCCTATTTTTTTTTATTTTTTTTTTTTGGTGGGGTGGGATTGTTGGATTTTCTGATGTTCACTGTGCAGTATTAGTGACATAATAACTATTCTATGGGTCAGTATGATTATAACAATTGAAAATGTATATATATATATATTTATACTGTATATATATTTTCTTTATTGATCTTTAAAAACAAAAAAACTTTTTTCATATTTTAGAGTCATTCAGCCTTCAAATCAGATCTGTAAGACATAAGGACCTATGGATAATGAAAGTCTTATAATCTGTTATATTGGATATAATATGGAGTATTTCATAAATGTGAATTATAGATGGAAAGTCGAGATGAGTAAAATATTAAAAAATTTGATTTGCTGCATCGCCGAATTTTACAAAAAAAAACACTTTGTGACAAATTACTTTGTCACAAAACTAATTTCTTTGTATGTAGTCAGTGCAGTGATGTTTCGATCATGTATGATTGCGGCATCTGACAGCAATAATGCAGTGTAAAATAAAAATAAAAAAAATAAGAAATCATACTTACAGTACCTCATCCATTTAATCGGAAAGAGCTGGACCCCGCCATCTTGATTGAAGATCTAGTGCAAAATTTTGCACGGCCTGTGATGACTAGTTTTGATCGCAAATTTTTCTTGTGAATATTGGCACATCGAGAATTCGCAAATATCTAGAATATAGTGCTATATATTCGTAATCGCGAATATTCAAGATTAGGGATGAGCGAACTCGAACTGTATAGTTCGGGTTCGTACCGAATTTTGGGGTGTCCGTGACACGGACCCGAACCCGAACATTTTCGTAAAAGTCCGGGTTCGGGTTCGGTGTTCGTCGCTTTCTTGGCGCTTTTGTGACGCTTTCTTGGTGCTTTTTGAAAGGCTGCAAAGCAGCCAATCAACAAGCGTCATACTACTTGCCCCAAGAGGCCATCACAGCCATGCCTACTATTGGCATGGCTGTGATTGGCCAGAGCACCATGTGACCCAGCCTCTATTTAAGCTGGAGTCACATAGCGCCGCCCGTCACTCTGCTCTGATTAGCGTAGGGAGAGGTTGCGGCTGCGACAGTAGGGCGAGATTAGGCAGATTAACTCCTCCAAAGGACTTGAATAACTGATCGATCTGCAGCTGTGGATCATTGAGCTGCTGATCCTCAATTGCTCACTGTTTTTAGGCTGCCCAGACCGTTTGTCAGTCACATTTTTCTGGGGTGATCGGCGGCCATTTTGTGTCTTGTGGTGCGCCAGCACAAGCTGCGACCAAGTGCATTTAACCCTCAATGGTGTGGTTGTTTTTTGGCTAAAGCCTACATCAGGGTGAAGCTGTCACACCAAGTGCATTTAACCAGCAATAGTCTGTTTATTTTTTGGCCATATACTACATCAGGGGCAAGCTGCGCCTGTCACCAAGTGCATTTAACCCTCAATGGTGCGTTTGTTTTTTGGCTAAAGCCTACATCAGGGTGAAGCTGTCACACCAAGTGCATTTAACCAGCAATAGTCTGTTTATTTTTTGGCCATATACTACATCAGGGGCAAGCTGCGCCTGTCACCAAGTGCATTTAACCCTCAATGGTGCGTTTGTTTTTTGGCTAAAGCCTACATCAGGGTGAAGCTGTCACACCAAGTGCATTTAACCAGCAATAGTCAGTTTATTTTTTGGCCATATACTACATCAGGGGCAAGCTGCGCCCGTCACCAAGTGCATTTAACCCTCAGTAGTGTGGTTGGTCAAGCTATCACACCAAGTGCATTTAACCAGCAATAGTCTGTTCATTTTTTGGCCATATACTAAATCAGGGGCAAGCTGCGCCCGTCACCAAGTGCATTTAACCAGCAATAGTCTGTTCATTTTTTGGCCATATACTACATCAGGGGCAAGCTGCGCCCGTCACCAAGTGCATTTAACCCTCAGTAGTGTGGTTGGTCAAGCTGTGACACCAAGTGCATTTAACCAGCAATAGTCTGTTCATTTTTTGGCCATATACTACATCAGGGGCAAGCTGCGCCCGTCACCAAGTGCATTTAACCAGCAATAGTGTGGTTATTTTTTGGCCATATCCCAGTCTAATTCTGTCACTAAATCCATACCTGTCACCCAGCGCCTAAATACTAGGCCTCAAATTTATATCCCGCTAAATCTCTCGTTACCGCTGTACTGTTGTTGCTGGGCAAGTTATTTAGTGTCCGTCAAAGCACATTTTTTGTTCTGGGTTGAAATACAATTCCCAATTTAGCAATTTAAAAATTTAGTGGTTTCTGCTATATCAGAGCTATTTGAAATCTATCCCTAAAAGGGTATATAATATTGAAGGTGCACATAGGGTCATTCAGAATAACTTCACACACACGCTACTGTGCATATCCCAGTCTAATTCTGTCACTAAATCCATACCGGTCACCCAGCGCCTAAATACTAGGCCTCAAATTTATATCCCGCTAAATCTCTCGTTACCGCTGTACTGTTCTGGCTGGGCAAGTTATTTAGTGTCCGTCAAAGCACATTTTTTGTTCTGGGTTGAAATACAATTCCCAATTTAGCAATTTAAATATTTAGTGGTTTCTGCTGTATCAGAGCTATTTGAAATCTATCCCTAAAAGGGTAGATCATATTGAAGGTGCACATAGGGTCATTCAGAATAACTTCACACACACACACGCTACTGTGCATTTCCAAGTCTAATTCTGTCACTAAACCCATACCTGTCACCCAGCGCCTAAATACTAGGCCTCAAATTTATATCCAGCTGAATTTGAATACAATACATTGGGCCAAATAATATTTTTGTTGTTGTGGTGAACGATAACAATGAGGAAAACATCTAGTAAGGGACGCGGACATGGTCATGGTGGTGTTAGTGGACCCTCTGGTGCTGGGAGAGGACGTGGCCGTTCTGCCACATCCACACGTCCTAGTGTACCAACTACCTCAGGTCCCAGTAGCCGCCAGAATTTACAGCGATATATGGTGGGGCCCAATGCCGTTCTAAGGATGGTAAGGCCTGAGCAGGTACAGGCATTAGTCAATTGGGTGGCCGACAGTGGATCCAGCACGTTCACATTATCTCCCACCCAGTCTTCTGCAGAAAGCGCACAGATGGCGCCTGAAAACCAACCCCATCAGTCTGTCACATCACCCCCATGCATACCAGGGAAACTGTCTCAGCCTCAAGTTATGCAGCAGTCTCTTATGCTGTTTGAAGACTCCGCTGGCAGGGTTTCCCAAGGGCATCCACCTAGCCCTTCCCCAGCGGTGAAAGACATAGAATGCACTGACGCACAACCACTTATGTTTCCTGATGATGAGGACATGGGAATACCACCTCAGCATGTCTCTGATGATGACGAAACACAGGTGCCAACTGCTGCGTCTTTCTGCAGTGTGCAGACCGAACAGGAGGTCAGGGATCAAGACTGGGTGGAAGACGATGCAGGGGACGATGAGGTCCTAGACCCCACATGGAATGAAGGTCGTGCCACTGACTTTCACAGTTCGGAGGAAGAGGCAGTGGTGAGACCGAGCCAACAGCGTAGCAAAAGAGGGAGCAGTGGGCAAAAGCAGAACACCCGCCGCCAAGAGACTCCGCCTGCTACTGACCGCCGCCATCTGGGACCGAGCACCCCAAACAAAGGCAGCTTCAAGGAGTTCCCTGGCATGGCACTTCTTCAAACAATGTGCTGACGACAAGACCCGAGTGGTTTGCACGCTATGCCATCAGAGCCTGAAGCGAGGCATTAACGTTCTAAACCTGAGCACAACCTGCATGACCAGGCACCTGCATGCAAAGCATGAACTGCAGTGGAGTAAACACCTTAAAACCAAGGAAGTCACTCAGGCTCCCCCTGCTCCCTCTTCTGCTGCTGCCGCCTCGGCCTCTTCTGCTGCTGCCGCCTCGGCCTCTTCCTCCGCCTCTGGAGGAACGTTGGCACCTGCCGCCCAGCAAACAGGGGATGTACCACCAACACCACCACCACCACCTCCGTCACCAAGCGTCTCAACCATGTCACACGCCAGCGTTCAGCTCTCCATCTCACAAACATTTGAGAGAAAGCGTAAATTCCCACCTAGCCACCCTCGATCCCTGGCCCTGAATGCCAGCATTTCTAAACTACTGGCCTATGAAATGCTGTCATTTAGGCTGGTGGACACAGACAGCTTCAAACAGCTCATGTCGCTTGCTGTCCCACAGTATGTTGTTCCCAGCCGCCACTACTTCTCCAAGAGAGCCGTGCCTTCCCTGCACAACCAAGTATCCGATAAAATCAAGTGTGCACTGCGCAACGCCATCTGTAGCAAGGTCCACCTAACCACAGATACGTGGACCAGTAAGCACGGCCAGGGACGCTATATCTCCCTAACTGCACACTGGGTAAATGTAGTGGCAGCTGGGCCCCAGGCGGAGAGCTGTTTGGCGCACGTCCTTCCGCCGCCAAGGATCGCATTGCAACATTCTTTGCCTCCTGTTGCCACCTCCTCCTTCTCGGCTTCCTCCTCCTCTTCTTCCACCTGCTCATCCAGTCAGCCACACACCTTCACCACCAACTTCAGCACAGCCCGGGGTAAACGTCAGCAGGCCATTCTGAAACTCATATGTTTGGGGGACAGGCCCCACACCGCACAGGAGTTGTGGCGGGGTATAGAACAACAGACCGACGAGTGGTTGCTGCCGGTGAGCCTCAAGCCCGGCCTGGTGGTGTGCGATAATGGGCGAAATCTCGTTGCAGCTCTGGGACTAGCCAATTTGACGCACATCCCTTGCTTGGCGCATGTGCTGAATTTGGTGGTGCAGAAGTTCATTCACAACTACCCCGACATGTCAGAGCTGCTGCATAAAGTGCGGGCCGTCTGTTCGCGCTTCCGGCGTTCACATCCTGCTGCTGCTCGCCTGTCTGCGCTACAGCGTAACTTCGGCCTTCCCGCTCACCGCCTCATATGCGACGTGCCCACCAGGTGGAACTCCACCTTGCACATGCTGGACAGACTGTGCGAGCAGCAGCAGGCCATAGTGGAGTTTCAGCTGCAGCACGCACGGGTCAGTCGCACTACAGAACAGCACCACTTCACCACCAATGACTGGGCCTCCATGCGAGACCTGTGTGCCCTGTTGCGCTGTTTCGAGTACTCCACCAACATGGCCAGTGGTGATGACGCCGTTATCAGCGTTACAATACCACTTCTATGTCTCCTTGAGAAAACACTTAGGGCGATGATGCAAGAGGAGGTGGCCCAGGAGGAGGAGGAAGAGGAGGAGGAGGGGTCATTTTTAGCACTTTCAGGCCAGTCTCTTCGAAGTGACTCAGAGGGAGGTTTTTGGCAACAGCAGAGGCCAGGTACAAATGTGGCCAGACAGGGCCCACTACTGGAGGACGAGGAGGACGAGGAGGTGGAGGAGGATGAGGATGAAGCATGGTCACAGCGGGGTGGCACCCAACGCAGCTCGGGTCCATCACTGGTGCGTGGCTGGGGGGAAAGGCAGGACGATGACGATACGCCTCCCACAGAGGACAGCTTGTCCTTACCCCTGGGCAGCCTGGCACACATGAGTGACTACATGCTGCAGTGCCTGCGCAACGACAGCAGAGTTGCCCACATTTTAACCTGTGCGGACTACTGGGTTGCCACCCTGCTGGATCCACGCTACAAAGACAATGTGCCCACCTTACTTCCTGCACTGGAGCGTGATAGGAAGATGCGCGAGTACAAGCGCACGTTGGTAGACGCGCTACTGAGAGCATTCCCAAATGTCACAGGGGAACAAGTGGAAGCCCAAGGCCAAGGCAGAGGAGGAGCAAGAGGTCGCCAAGGCAGCTGTGTCAATGCCAGCTCCTTTGAGGGCAGGGTTAGCATGGCAGAGATGTGGAAAACTTTTGTCAACACGCCACAGCTAACTGCACCACCACCTGATACGCAACGTGTTAGCAGGAGGCAACATTTCACTAACATGGTGGGACAGTACATGTGCATACCCCTCCACGTACTGACTGATGGTTCGGCCCCATTCAACTTCTGGGTCTCTAAATTGTCCACGTGGCCAGAGCTAGCCTTTTATGCCTTGGAGGTGCTGGCCTGCCCGGCGGCCAGCATTTTGTCTGAACGTGTATTCAGCACGGCAGGGGGCGTCATTACAGACAAACGCAGCCGCCTGTCTACAGCCAATGTGGACAAGCTGACGTTCATAAAAATGAACCAGGCATGGATCCCACAGGATCTGTCCGTCCCTTGTCCAGATTAGACATTAACTACCTCCCCTTAACCATATATTATTGGACTCCAGGGCACTTCCTCATTCAATCCTATTTTTATTTTCATTTTACCATTATATTGCAAGGCTACCCAAAGTTGAATGAACCTCTCCTCTGTCTGGGTGCCGGGGCCTAAATATATGCCAATGGACTGTTCCAATGTTGGGTGACGTGAAGCCTGATTCTCTGCTATGACATGCAGAATGATTCTCTGCTGACATGAAGCCAGATTGTCTGTTACGGGACTTCTCTCCTCTGCCTGGGTGCTGGGCCTAAATATATGCCAATGGACTGTTGCAGTGGTGGCTGACGTGAAGCCTCATTCTCTGCTATGACATGCAGACTAATTCTCTGCTGACATGAAGACAGATTCTCTGTTACGGGACCTCTCTCCTCTGCCTGTGTGTGTGCTGGGCCTAAATATATGCCAATGGACTGTTGCAGTGGTGGCTGACGTGAAGCCTGATTCTCTGCTATGACATGCAGACTGATTCTCTGCTGACATGAAGACAGATTCTCTGTTACGGGACCTCCCTCCTCTGCCTGTGTGCTGGGCCTAAATATCTGACAATGGACTGTTGCAGTGGTGGCTGACGTGAAGCCTGATTCTCTGCTATGACATGCAGACTGATTCTCTGCTGACATGAAGACAGATTCTCTGTTACGGGACCTCCCTCCTCTGCCTGGGTGCTGGGCCTAAATATATGCCAATGGACTGTTGCAGTGGTGGCTGACGTGAAGCCTCATTCTCTGCTATGACATGCAGACTAATTCTCTGCTGACATGAAGACAGATTCTCTGTTACGGGACCTCTCTCCTCTGCCTGTGTGTGTGCTGGGCCTAAATATATGCCAATGGACTGTTGCAGTGGTGGCTGACGTGAAGCCTCATTCTCTGCTATGACATGCAGACTGATTCTCTGCTGACATGAAGCCAGATTCTCTGTTACGGGACCTCCCTCCTCTGCCTGTGTGCTGGGCCTAAATATCTGACAATGGACTGTTACAGTGGTGGCTGACGTGAAGCCTGATTCTCTGCTATGACATGCAGACTGATTCTCTGCTGACATGAAGACAGATTCTCTGTTACGGGACCTCCCTCCTCTGCCTGGGTGCTGGGCCTAAATATATGCCAATGGACTGTTGCAGTGGTGGCTGACGTGAAGCCTCATTCTCTGCTATGACATGCAGACTGATTCTCTGCTGACATGAAGACAGATTCTCTGTTACGGGACCTCTCTCCTCTGCCTGTGTGCTGGGCCTAAATATATGCCAATGGACTGTTGCAGTGGTGGCTGACGTGAAGCCTGATTCTCTGCTATGACATGCAGACTGATTCTCTGCTGACATGAAGACAGATTCTCTGTTACGGGACCTCCCTCCTCTGCCTGGGTGCTGGGCCTAAATATTGCCAATGGACTGTTGCAGTGGTGGCTGACGTGAAGCCTGATTCTCTGCTATGACATGCAGACTGATTCTCTGCTGACATGAAGACAGATTCTCTGTTACGGGACCTCCCTCCTCTGCCTGGGTGCTGGGCCTAAATATATGCCAATGGACTGTTGCAGTGGTGGCTGACGTGAAGCCTCATTCTCTGCTATGACATGCAGACTAATTCTCTGCTGACATGAAGACAGATTCTCTGTTACGGGACCTCTCTCCTCTGCCTGTGTGCTGGGCCTAAATATATGCCAATGGACTGTTGCAGTGGTGGCTGACGTGAAGCCTCATTCTCTGCTATGACATGCAGACTGATTCTCTGCTGACATGAAGACAGATTCTCTGTTACGGGACCTCTCTCCTCTGCCTGTGTGTGTGCTGGGCCTAAATATATGCCAATGGACTGTTGCAGTGGTGGCTGACGTGAAGCCTGATTCTCTGCTATGACATGCAGACTGATTCTCTGCTGACATGAAGACAGATTCTCTGTTACGGGACCTCCCTCCTCTGCCTGGGTGCTGGGCCTAAATATATGCCAATGGACTGTTGCAGTGGTGGCTGACGTGAAGCCTCATTCTCTGCTATGACATGCAGACTAATTCTCTGCTGACATGAAGACAGATTCTCTGTTACGGGACCTCTCTCCTCTGCCTGGGTGCCGGGGCCTAAATATCTGAGAATGGACTGTTCCAGTGGTGGGTGACGTGAAGCCAGATTCTCTGCTATGGGACCTCTCTCCAATTGATTTTGGTTAATTTTTATTTATTTAATTTTTATTTTAATTCATTTCCCTATCCACATTTGTTTGCAGGGGATTTACCTACATGTTGCTGCCTTTTGCAGCCCTCTAGCTCTTTCCTGGGCTGTTTTACAGCCTTTTTAGTGTTGAAAAGTTAGGGTCCCCATTGACTTCAATGGGGTTCGGGTTCGGGACGAAGTTCGGATCGGGTTCGGACCCCGAACCCGAACATTTCCGGGATGTTCGGCCGAACTTCTCGAACCCGAACATCCAGGTGTTCGCTCAACTCTATTCAAGATTTTTTCATCAATACCCATGATCCCTCACTGCTTCTTGCTTGTGGGCCAATGAGAAGGCTGCAATATCTTTGACTTTAGGAGTAGTGTTGATCGCAAATTTTCATATAGCGAATTTCTATCACAAAATTTCCCGATTGCCGAATTTCACAATCAAGAAAATAATGCCTGATGATCACAAATTCGAATATTGCCCCTGCCTGTTCTCACTGGTAAAGATGCCATCACATCGTCCGGAATGGTGACATCACACATCACTGAGCGCTGGATTACGTATTAGATTTTCAATCAAGATGGAGATGGCCAGCTCTGAAGGACCATTTCAGGAGGCCAGAAAATGCTAAACTGGTTGATAAGGAGGTGGCACCATTATTCTTCCATTGTATATGGTAATGAGGGAAGCCAGATCTGATGATGAAAGGTTTCATTGATTGGTGGGACTGAGCATCTTCTGGGGAGAAGAGGAGGAGCAGATAGCTATAACCACCAAAGGGGTATAAAAGACCCAAGCATGGCCCAGCAAGCTGAAATACACCAAGGGAATTTGCTTAGATCACTGACTTGAGGAGAAGACACTGACTGGAGATCGTGCCCTGTGGAATTTGTGGAGTGTACATTTCTGGTAAGTATCACTGAACGGACTGTAAGTTGAAGAAATTATAAGATATTGTAATCTGTGCTTTGTATAAGGACAATGTGTATCTGTCTGTAATGTCTCCATGTATATTTATATTAACTGTAGTGTAAATACGACGTAAATGCAGCATTAAAACGTTTTAATCTAGAAATTTTAGGAGATTGTTGAATTTTTAGAATGTGGGTTTCAATAACTAATAAAAACAAGGTGGCAACCACGCCAAGTGCCATTGTGAATATGGAATGGATTAGACAGCCTAGGGTTTGGGGTTATAGTAGTGTGAAGAAATAGATAAGATTAATGCAGTGGACAATGGAACGTCTCTAATACTCTCCACAGAAAAATCCAATCCACTCTGTTTAATGCTTTCCCAGCTTCGGTTCCAAGTAGAACTAGTGATGTCTTATGTTTCTACATGAAATAGACAGAGTAGATGACACATGTAGTATTATACGTCCCCTCTATGATAAACGCAGGGGACAATGGAACGTCTCTAATACTCCCCACAGAAATATCCAATCCACTCTGTCTAATGCTTTCCCAGCATCTGTTCCAAGTAGAACTAGTGATGTCTTATGTGTCTCCATGTAATAGATGGAGTGTATGACACGCAGTATTAGACGTCCCCTCCCTGCACTGAAACAATAAAAGCTTTTGATCATTTATGCAGGTTGCAGTTAATACCTGGGTGGAGTGAGGTAATGTGATATTTCTAGATATCTGTATTGTTACCATGTCCCTCACCACACTTAATTGCTTTCTAAGGCTCTTATGATCTAATTGAGATATATAGATTTTTTTTTTTATAATTTATGGTTTGTTTTATTTCTGCTCACTATTTGCCAACAAAGTCAAACTGTTCACTATAATGTGTGACTTGGTTGCTGGAATATACAGTATGTATCTAGGGCGATGTTTCAGTGTGGCAGTGTACAGTGTGTCTATCTAATCTGGTTCCAAAGGGGTTAATTCCCAATCTGTGCCCAAATCCGCACTTTTTTATGTCCTCATTAGTCTTGCCTTTTAGATCCTGAGTTCTATCTGATGTTCTCTCTGAATTGTATGGCCAGAACAGGGCTTGTTGTCAATATCTGATTTTCTGAAGTCTCTGTAAGTTTGGCTTCCAGAAGTTATGATCGAAGTCTGTACAGTTTTTATTTTTGTCTTTCTCTGGGTTTCAGAAATCTAGATCCAAATCTAAATAAGTTTGAAGTCCATGTCTTTGTTTCTCTTGCCCTATAGGTTAACTGCCTTCAACTTGGATTCTAGCCTTGCTGTTTTTTTGAAGTTTGAGGCATAGAGGTCAAACAAAATCTATAGCACTGTAATTTTGGTGCCAGCTTTAAGTTTTTTTTTGGTGATGCTATTTTGAATGTGGACATTAATTGTGACTTTATGGCACAAAGCTAAGTAGAACATGTTTTAAATGTCCCTCACATTTTTGACAGTAAGGTTGTTAATTTTTTTTCAGATTCCTTTTTAAGGAAAGAGCAAAGGCTGATTAATCTACCCCTAATATAGGACTTGTGGGCATCCCACAGAACCTGGGGGGACACGTCTGGGGTATTGTTAATAGAGATATAATCGTCCAGGTAGGAGGAAATTTGGGATTTGTAGTTAGGATTACCCAGCAGGGACTCATTGAACCTCCAGTTAATATTCTTACCCGACCTGGGGGCAGGATGAACATCGCAGAATATTGGGGAGTGATCCGAGAGTGTCATATCACAAATCTTGGCTGAAGAGCAGGATTGTAGATATTCTCTTGAGATAAAGATGTAGTCTATTCTGCTATATGATTTGTTTGCTAGGGAATAAAAAGAGTATTTAAGTGAGTTAGGATTAAGGCAGCGCCAAGTATCTAGTACTCCTAAAATGAAAAGTTTGGTTTGCAGTAGTTTTAGAGCTTTTGAGGGAATATAGGATCTCTTGGAGGAGGTATATATGAGAGTGTTAAGGGCCAAGTTAAAGTCTCCAGCTATAATTAGGATGCCCTCTCTGTGTGTTTCAACCAGCGAAAAGAGGGAGGAGAGCCAATTAATTTGATTCGCATTTGGAGCATATGCATTCACAAATGTGAATAGGGTCTGCCCTACTAGGCTCTTCAGGATGAGATATCTTCCCTTAGGATCCTAGGTGTAAGATTTGTATTGGAAAGCTAGCCCTTTATGGAAACCAATGCTAACTCCTTTCAAGGTGGCACCTCCGGCCCCACAGTGATACCAGTTGGGAAATTTGGAGAAGGAGAGGTTAGGATAATTGCCATGTTTAAAATGAGTTTCCTGGAGGAAGACTATCAAACACCTCTCCTTATTCAAAAGTGAGAACATTTGGCATCTCTTTGATGGTCACCTCAGTCCTTTAACATTATACAAAACTAATCTGAGGTCATTTATGTTGGGATGTGAGAGTAAGGGTAGGGGGTGCGAAGGTTAATCTGGCCACATAGGTATAATCAGCTGGTGGGATTAGAGGGAAAGTGCAGCCCCGAGAGGAGGGAGCCCCCAACAACCATCTGGAACAGTAGTATAGTAGCTTGTTTCCAGACCACCCATGTCTAAGAACAAAAATGTAGTTAAAAGGGACAGTAAAACATAACAATATGGGCAAAATGTATGCAGGTTACTATGTGGTAAGTAGCATAACTCCCAAGGGAGTTTGTTTGCGGAGGAAGGAGTTATACAAGACATTACAATCATGTATTTTAGGAGTGAGGGAGTTGACAGGTAAGAGAGTAAGGGGAGTAAAGAGAAGAGAAGGAGGGGGGGTTGCAAAGTGACAAGATTTATCGCCCTTAGTGGAGATAGGGATCCAGAAAAGGATCAGAAAAGGCATGTCAGAATAAACTGAAGGAGAGAGGTCTGACAGGAAAAGGGATGAGAGAAGGCAGCAATTGAGTTTGTGGTGGTGTGACCCCATTGAGGAGGTTTCTTATGAAACTGGCTGGATAAGTTAATCTCATTCTCCCATTGTAAGTCTTCTGGGTGTAAATTTGGAGTTTCCTCTTCTGCCCCTTTGAGGTTTAGGGGTTTGCTGCTTTTCCCAGAGCTCAAGATGTAGTAGGTCCGACAGGTTGGCTAAGTCCCGGACAGGGTCCCAGTTTTTGTATTTCTAGGGGTTCAATCCCCAGATGCTCGAATACTTGATCTAGGTCCAGGAACGAGATGTTCATTCTGTGTCCCTCATGATTAAAGGAGAGTCCAAAAGGGAAGGACCATCTGTAAGGGACACTCTTTGATCTGAGAAAATCTGTTAGTGGCTTTAAGGCCCATCTCTTCTTCAGGGTTGATTGGGCAAGGTCTTGGAATATAAGAATGTCCTGGCCATCCCGTTTGATCAATTTTACTTCACTGGCTTTGGAGATAACAGCCTCTTTTACTGGAAAGTGAAGAAACTTGCAGACAATGTCCCTGGGAGGGGCTGTGGATATTGGCTTAGGCTTAAGAGCCCTATGGGCTCTTTCCAGGAGGACTTCATGCACAGAATCTGGGCCCAGGAGAGAGAGGCATATCTGAACAATTGTATTGGGTATGTCCCCTGGGGCAACCGGCTCTGGTATACCCCTGAAGCGCAGATTATTGCGCCTCCCTCTGTTTTCTTGATCCTCTATGGCAGTGATGGCTAACCTTGGCACTCCAGCTGTGGTGAAACTACAACTCCCAGCATGCTCCATTTTTTTTCTATAGAGTTCTGAGAACAACCAAGCAAGGGGGGCATCTTGGGAGTTGTAGTTTTACCACAGCTGGAGTGCCAAGGTTAGCCATCACTGCTCTATGGCATTATAAAGAGAGTTCATATTGTATTGTATCGCATTGAGGTTATGTTTGACTGCAATTTGGTGCTGGATCATGGCAGTTTGAGATTCCTCCAGCGATTCTATCCTGCGTCCTATGTGTCGGACGTCCTGCTTTATAGCCAAGAGGTCGGAGTTCAGGGGCTCCAAAGCAGATGCCAGTGAGGAGATGAGGGCTTTTATGAGGTACGTACGGGAGATGGGCAGGGTGTCTACATGCTCCTCACCTCCGTGAGCGGTCTCAGGAGCCTCTGTCTGCTTGTGGCCAGTAGTGCGCAGTGAGGTCAGCGCCATCTTGGTTTCTCTCGCGGCATAGGCAGAGGCAGCTTTCTTGATAAATTTGTCCATTTCCACTTCGTTATTCGAGGTTCTGTGATGGCTGGAGGAATCGCCAGCTTTAGAGCCTCCTATCTTCACCATCCTGGATCGAACAAGCTGATATACCAGACTCTATGGGAGCGATTTAACCGACGGAGCTACTGCTGCATGCATCCAGTCAGTTCAGGCGCTAGCTCCGCCCCTTAAATGTCCCTCATATTGTTTTTCCAATTTCTAGATCCTTTCTCTAATAAGAAAACCACTTTAATAACTAGAAAATTACATTTCAAGTTTCTATGCACATAGAGACTCCTAACTGGCACTTTGTACCAACAGTGCAATGTATTGAATAAAATCTAGTAGCAATCTTCCTTTAATCTTAGATTTTATCAATTTTTGATTGACAACTAGTGTTTCTAACTTTGGCAAATTTTGTTTTCAATAAATACAGTAGACTACATGTTACTGGATATTTCTTACACCTTTGTACTTTTTGTGCGTTGCTATGAATAGAGAATCTCTCATCTTATAAAAATGATTTTGTTTCCAGGTTAAGACTGGATGAGAGGCTTCCATAGATGCCTAATGTTACCTCTCTCTTATAAAGTAGAAGATAATCATCCACAGAATGTCAGTAATAGAACTGGATATAGACCGGGTGAGATGTCTGTGAGTTGTCAAAGTGGAAAACATTTTGAAAAGAAATCTTATCTTTATATCTTTATATACATGAGATACTTCACAAGGATGAAAGCAAATCTTGTTGAACATCAGAGAATTCACACAGGAGAGAAGCTGTTTTCATGTCCAGAATGCGGGAAGCGTTTTAAGAGTAAGAATTATATTGCGATACATCTGAAAACTCACACAGGAGAGAAGACAAATTGCTGCTCAGAATGTGGAAAAACTTTTACTCAAAAAGCACATCTTGTTCAACATCTCAGAATCCACACAGGAGAGAAGTCACATTCATGTGCAGAATGTGGGAAGTGTTTTAGTCATAAATCAAATCTTGTGATACACCAGAGAATTCACACAGGGTTAAAGCTATTTTCCTGTCCCGAATGTGGGAAATATTTTAGTCGCAAAACACCCTGTGATATACATCTAAGAACTCACACAGGAGTGAAGCCATATTTAAGTACTGAATGTGGGAAATGTTTTCGTCGCAAATCACACTTTGATAGACATCTAAGAACTCACACAGGAGTAAAGCCATATTTATGTACTGAATGTGAGAAATGTTTTAGTGAGAAATCAAGTCTTATTAAACATCAGAAAACTCACACGGGAGAGAAGCCATTTTCATGTTCTGAATGTGAGAAATGCTTTAGTCAGAAATCAAGTCTTACTGGACATCAGAGAATTCACACAGGAAAGAAGCCATATTCATGTCCTGAATGTGGGAAACGTTTTTATCGGAAAACACATCTTAATATGCATCAGAGAACTCACACAGGAGAGAAACCATATTCATGTCCTGAATGTGAGAAATGTTTTACTGAGAAAACTGGTTTAAATAAACATCAGAAATCTCATACAGGAGAGAAGCCATTTTAATGTCCTGAATGTGGGGAGAGTTTTACTGAGAAATCAATACTTATTACACACCGGAGAACTCATACAGGAGAGAAGCCATTTTCATGTCCTGAATGTGAGAAATGTTTTAGTGATAAATCAAATCTTGTGAAACATCAAAGAATTCACACAGGGGAGAAGCCATATTCATGTGTTGAATGTGGCAGATGTTTTAGTCTGAAATCAAGTTGTATTAAACATCAGAAAACTCATGCAGGAGAGAAGCCATTTTCATGTCCTGAATGTGATAAATGTTTTAGTGATAAATCAAATCTTGTGAAACATCAGAGAATTCACAAAGGATAGAAGCCATATTCATGTGTTGAATGTGGCAGATGTTTTAGTCAGAAATCAAGTCTTGCTAGTCATTAGAGAATTAAGAGGAGAAAAGACATATTTATGCACAGAATGTAATTTTTTTTTCAAATTTAAAATTAATCTTGTCTATCATCTGAGAATTCACAAGGGAGAAGCAATATGTGTCTAATGTCCAATTATCACATATGAGAACCAACTAAGGTGACAATCCATTGAAACGTGTGGACTGTAATAGATTTGGCATATGTGGAGCTTTATTGTAGGATCTACTACCTAAAGCTATATTCTTATATATAATTCTCTAAAGATTATATAATTCTCTAAACCCTAAAGACAGAGTAAATTCAATACCTCCGACTCTCATGATGTTGTAGATGCTACTGACTGTTGCCTATAAAGGGTGAAATGACCAGGATCAGAGTTATTTCTGATCCCTCTCATTATGACCAGGTTCAGTTATGTTTTATAGCCAGCATCTGCTCTGTATGGAGCAAGCTCAGATCACGAGCCTGGCTCATACATTCCCATAAGGAAATTATGTACATTTATGTAACTTGCACTAAGTGCATCAGTTTAAGGTTTTTATTTTTCTAGGTTTAGAGAATCAGATCCTTTCTTAACAAAATATCTCCTCACCTGTCGACAGGTTAAGTGTGGCATTATAACGTGACCCAATTTACTTTAATAGAGCCATGTTGCAATAGCAAGTAAGAAAATAACTCAGAAAAATCTATTTTCCTTGTTATATAATCTATTCATGAAGGACCTATCCATTTTAATATTCCATACTAAATTAAAATCTCCTGCCAATACCTTATATTGCGAATAATCTAAGTTAAGACAATTCTTTAAAGATTTGAGGAATTCCTCCCCTGGATTATTAGAGGTATAAATATTAAATATAATCAAAGATTTATTAATGATCTTTAAAACTACTACTTTAAATCCTCTACCTGTTGGATGTTCTTCTATTTGAGACACTTGACAATTAGGCTAGTTTCACATTAGCGGTAGGGGAGTCCGGCAGGCTGTTCCATTGGGTAAACAGTCTGTGGGATCTGTCCTGCCGCTAGTTCACGTGGGCACCCGGACTGCCGCTCCATCCCGTTTGACTATAATGTGGGTGGGAGCGGAGTTCCGGTGGCAGCATGCCAGCGCACGGCGAGAGGCAGCCGGACAAAAAGTACTTGCAGTACTTTTAGTCTGGCTTCTTCTCGTCGTGCGCTGCCGTGCTGCCTCCGGAACTCTGCCCCCGTCCCATTATAGTCAATAAGGAAGGAGCGGCAGTCTGGGGGCACACGTGAACTAGAGGCAGGACGGATCTGATAGGCTGTTCATCCGCCATAACAGCCTGCTGGAGTCCCCTGCCACTAATCTGAAAGAACACTAAACTTTCTTATGAAGAAAATAATCAACCCAGCTCTTCTCCTAATTTCATGCATCCTCCTGGCAGAGCTCACCCACATTTGACATCTTTTATCCATTTATTTCTCATGAAAACAATATGTCTCCTGTAATAATGTTACATTTGCTCCCAATCCATGTAAATGCCTTAATACTTCATCCCTCATAATGGGAGTAGATCAACTTTTAACATTTTAGGATAAGATTCTTAACAGTCCCATACTCATACATAGGTTGGCTCTTTAGAGCTGTAGGTCCCGCTTCAACCTTTATTATAAACTTCCCTAACCCCCCTGTGCTTTCTCCTATCTTCTCAAAATATATTTATAACATATCAAATATAAAGAAATCTAATTTAGAAGGAGCATGAGATATAATTAAAAAAAAAACTTCAAGTGCACATTGTTCCTCCTCCTCAAAAATCTTGACTCTTGAACCTTTTTTTTTTTCATTATGATTTCTCCATTGCATAATCCGCAGTCTTACTGACATCTCTCTCCTATAGTATTATTTGAGTGATTTACCGCCATTTGTGATTTGGGAAAACATTTTGCATTAAGAAAAAATATCTATTGTATCTAATAAACAAAATGCATCTTTCTACAGACAGTGACATGGTCCATGATTGCATCTAATTCAGATGTTTTGATTTTCTGTTGTTTATGTTAATTTTACTTTTATTTAGAATATCGGGGATTGACCGAAAAGTTTTGCGATATATGAGTAATACTGGATACATTGTAACATATTTTTCTGCACCGAATAAAATTGAATGCATAAAATAAAATATCCCTTGAACCAGGATAACAAACGTGTCTTTGGTCCTCCTTCCTATACACACTCCTAGCAAACACAGCATTGCTACGCAGCTAACATACACACACCTTCGTGGTAGTGAATCGATTTAACCTGAAATAGTGCAAAAAAAATAAACACTTTTCCTGCTCCATTTGGAAATAATGGGCTGGCTGCCATCTTAATTGAAGATCTTGGCTGAAATCCTGTGCGTAGTGATGTATAACGTCACCACACCTGCATTCATGATGGCCTCATCTTGGGCTGCGCAAGATTTCTCGCCAGATCTTAAAGCAAGAAGGCAGCTGACCCATTGCAAGCAAGTGGAGCATGTAAGTATGTTTTTTTTTACACTGTGTTATGTATATCAGATGCCGCAATCATGTATAAACGGGGCATCTTAAGGGTACAATGACGAGGGACGGCAATCAATGTTCCCTGTCATTACACCCACTACTTACAAAGCAATGTGATTTGTGACAAATTAATTTGTCACAAAGTGAGTTTTTTTTTTACATTTGGCGAGGCAGCCAAACCGAATTTTCAAATACTTTGCTCATCTCTACTAACAAACACAGACCAGCGACATATACATCACACACAATCTATTTTCTTTCTAAACAAATCCATCCTTTGTTGAAGCATATAACATAGAAACATAGAAACATAGAGACATAGAATGTGTCGGCAGATAAGAACCATTTGGCCCATCTAGTCTGCCCAATATATCTGAATCCTATGAATAGTCCCTGGCCCTATCTTATATGAAGGATAGCCTTATGCCTATCCCATGCATGCTTAAACTCCTTCACTGTATTTGCCGCTACCACTTCTGCAGGAAGGCTATTCCATGCATCCACTACTCTCTCAGTAAAGTAATACTTCCTTATATTACTTTTAAACCTTTGCCCCTCTAATTTAAAACTGTGTCCTCTTGTGGTAGTTTTTCTTCTTTTAAATATGCTCTCCTCCTTTACCGAGTTGATTCCCTTTATGTATTTAAAAGTTTCTATCATATCCCCTCGGTCTCTTCTTTCTTCCAAGCTATACATATTAAGGTCCTTTAACCTTTCCTGGTAAGTTTTATCCTGCAATCCATGTACTAGTTTAGTAGCTCTTCTCTGAACTCTCTCTAGAGTATCTATATCCTTCTGGAGATATGGCCTCCAGTACTGCGCACAATACTCCAAGTGAGGTCTCACCAGTGTTCTGTACAGCGGCATAAGCACTTCACTCTTTCTACTGCTTATACCTCTCCCTATACATCCAAGCATTCTGCTGGCATTTCATGCTGCTCTATTACATTGTCTTCCCACCTTTAAGTCTTCTAAAATAATTACTCCTAAATCCCTTTCCTCAGATACTAAGGTCAGGACGGTGTCAAATATTCTATATTCTGCCCTTGGGTTTTTACGCCCCAGGTGCATTATCTTGCACTTATCCACATTAAATTTCAGTTGCCAGAGTTCTGACCATTCTTCTAGTTTTCCTAAATCCTTTTCCATTTGGCGTTTCCCTCCAGGAACATCAACCCTGTTACATATCTTTGTGTCATCAGCAAAAAGACAAACCTTACCATCGAGGCCTTTTGCAATATCACTTATGAAGATATTAAACAAAATTGGTCCCAGTACAGATCCCTGTGGAACCCCACTGGTAACATGACCTTGTTTTGAATGTTCTCCATTGACTACAACCCTCTGTTGTCTGTCACTCAGCCACTGCCTAATCCACTCAACAATATGGGAGTCCATGCTCATTGACTGCAGTTTATTGATAAGTCTTCTGTGTGGGACAGTGTCAAAAGCCTTACTAAAATCTAGATATGTGATGTCTACTGCACCTCCACCGTCTATTATTTTAGTCACCCAGTCAAAAAAATCTATAAGATTTGTTTGACATGATCTCCCTGAAGTAAACCCATGTTGTTTTTCATCTTGCAATCCATGGGATTTCAGATGTTCCACAATCCTATCCCGTAATAGGGTTTCCATTAATTTGCCTACTATTGATGTCAGACTCACTGGTCTATAGTTGCTCGATTCCTCCCTACTACCTTTCTTGTGAATGGGCACGACATTTGCCAATTTCCAATCTTCCGGGACGACTCCTGTTACTAATGATTGGTTAAATAAATCTGTTTACGGTTTTGCCAGCTCACCACTAAGCTCTTTTAATAATTTTGGGTGTATCTCATCAGGCCCCTGTGACTTATTTGTCTTCACTTTAGACAGCAAACTTAGAACATCTTCCTCTGTAAAGACACATGCATCAAACAATTTATTAGTCATCCTTTCTAGTGGAGGTCCTTCTCCTTCTTTTTCTTTTGTAAAAACTGAACAGAAGTATTCATTAAGGCAGTCGGCTAGCCCTTTATTCTCTTCTACATACCTTCTGTTCTTTGTTTTTAATTTAGTTATTCCTTGTTTTAATTTCCTTTTTTCATTTATATATCTGAAGAATGTCTTATCCCCTTTTTTCATAGACTGAGCTAGTTTTTCTTCTGCCTGCGCTTTAGAAGTTCTTATAACTTGCTTGGCCTCTTTCTGCCTAATCTTGTAGATTTCCTTATCTTCATTGCTCTGTTTTTTTTTATAATTACAAAATGCTAGCTTTTTATTTTTAATGATTTGGGCCACTTCTGCTGAGTACCACAGTGGTCTCTTCCTTTTTTTGCTTTTATTGACAAGTCTAATGCAATTTTCTGTTGCCTTCAATAATGCACCTTTTAAGTAGTCCCATTTCTCCTGGACTCCATGTAATCCGTTCCAGTCTGATAAGGACTCATTTATGACTAATTTCATTTTTGAAAAGTCTGTTTTTCTAAAATCTAAAACTTTTGTTTTTGTGTGGTGGGACTCTTTCACAGTTCTTATATTAAACCACACTGACTGGTGATCACTAGATCCCAAGGTTTCGCCTACAATGACATCATATACCGAATCCCCATTTGTGAATACCAAATCCAAAATGGCCTCCCTCCGGGTTGGCTCTTCAACCATTTGTTGTAGGGATAACCCCAGTAGGGAATTTAGAATATCTGTACTCCTGGTAGAACTTGCTATTTTGGTTTTCCAGTTTATATCTGGAAGATTGAAATCTCCCATGATGATAACTTCTCCTTTCATTGTCATTTTAGCTATTTCTTTAACTAGTAGATCATCTAGTTCTTTAACTTGACCAGGTGGTCTATATATCACACCTACACGAGTTACTGCATGATTAGCAAACTGCAACGTAACCCAAACTGACTCTATGTTGGCCTCACCAACTTGTATTAGGTTAGATTTATTGCTATCTTTCACATACAGGGCCACTCCTCCTCCTTTCTTGCCTTCTCTGTCTCTTCTGTATAAAGAGTACCCTGGTATGGTTATGTCCCAGTCATTTCTTTCATTAAACCATGTCTCTGTAACAGCCACTAAATCTACATTCTCAGATGCCATTATTGACCAAAGTTCATTGATTTTTTTACCTAAACTGCGAGCATTTGTAGATAGGACTCTGAGCTTATCATTTCTTAACCTCTGTGCTTCTGACCTGTTCTGGCATTGTTTCGGGGGGCAATTGGACTCTTTTATTTTCACTCTTTTGCCCCCCCCTTCCTAGTTTAAATACTCTTTTGCAAATTCTTGGAGTTGTTCACCAAGTACATTTGTTCCTTTGAGAGAAAGATGCAAACCATCTTTTTTGTACAGTTCCTTTCTATTCCAAGTAGAGCTATCATGAGAAACAAAGCCAAATCCTTGCTCTTGACACCATTTACCAAGCCATATGTTGAACTCCTTTATGCGCCTCTGCCTATCATTCTGAACATAATGCACAGGCAGAACTTCAGAAAATGAAATGGTGGATGCAAAATCCTGTACGTCATTACCAAGTGTGATAAAAGATTTTTTCACCTCTGACACTTCATTGCAATGTAGTCCTAAGTAAAACATGTGTCTGGAAAAATGTCACTCATGGTTTCTCTTACATTTTGGCCTGGTTACCAGACCTGATATCTGACACCATAGTATCCCCTTCCTGGTGCTGGCCTTTTCAATTTGTGACATCATCTAAGGAACTTTAGCTTCCAGTCAGGGCTGGCCTTATGTTACATGGCACTCTGTGCAAGAGGACATTTTTGCCCCCCCCCTTCCCCAACACACATAGCTCTGCAAACATACATGATTATCCCTCCATTCACCACTAAGGGACTTTTCCAGAGGTTCCACAGCAGTGAATGGAGAGGATATTGTGCATCCCCAGAAGTAGTGGTGCCTTATCAAGCTCATTACATAAATACAGCACCAGAGCCAAGCTCATTACATACAGATATTATCTGCACAGTCAAGTTAGCCATTGACATATAAGTGTGCAAAGCATGAAACTACAGGTCCCAGTATGGCCTGAACATGTGTAAAGTAAACATGGACGAACCATCCGAGGTTCTGGTCAGTTTAGGTTTAGTACTGGAGACCATATCTCCAGAAGGATATTGATACTTTGGAGAGAGTTCAGAGAAGAGCTACTAAACTGGTACATGGATTGCAGGATAAAACTTACCAGGAAAGATTAAAGGACCTTAACATGTATAGCTTGGAAGAAAGACGAGACAGAGGGGATATGATAGAAACTTTTAAATACATAAAGGGAATCAACAAGGTAAAAGAGGAGAGAATATTTAAAAGAAGAAAAACTGCTACAAGAGGACATAGTTTTAAATTAGAGGGGCAAAGGTTTAAAAATAATATCAGGAAGTATTACTTTACTGAGAGAGTAGTGGATGCATGGGATAGGCATAAGGCCATCCTTCATATAAGATAGGGCCAGGGGCTATCCATAGTATTTAGTATATTGGGCAGACTAGATGGGCCAAATGGTTCTTATCTGCCAACACATTCTATGTTTCTATGTTTGCCAAATTATTCTAAAAGTTTGGTTCAGATTAGAATCAGTACAATTCGAATATTGCCCCTGCCTGTTCTCACTGGTAAAGATGCCATCACATCGTCCGGAATGGGGACATCACACATCACTGAGCGCTGGATTACGTATTAGATTTTCAATCAAGATGGAGATGGCCAGCTCTTCACGCTCAAACACATTTGGTAAGTATGTTTTTGTTTTTTTAACCACCATTCAGAGAAAATAGATTCGCTACCACAAAGCACAAGGAAATTTGCCTTAATGGTAACATAGTAACATAGTATATAAGGCCGAAAAAAGACATTTGTCCATCCAGTTCGGCCTGTCATCCTGCAAGTTGATCCAGAGGAAGGCAAAAAAAACCCTGTGAGGTAGAAGCCAATTTTCCTCACTTAAGGGGAATAAAAATCCCTTCCCGACTCCAATCAGGCAATCAGAATAAATCCCTGGATCAACAATATCTCTCTAGTAGCTATAGCCTGTAATATTATTACGCTCCAGAAATACATCCAGGCCCCTCTTGAATTCCTTTATTGTACTCACCATCACCACCTCCTCAGGCAGAGAGTTCCATAGTCTCACTGTTCTTACCGTAAAGAATCCTCTTCTATGTTTGTGTACAAACCTTCTTTCCTCCAGACGCAGAGGATGTCCCCTCGTCACAGTCACCGTCCTGGGAATGAATAGATGATGGGATAGATCTCTGTACTGACCCCTGATATGTTTATACATATTAATTAGATCTCCTCTCAGTCGTCTTTTTTCTAAAGTGAATAACCCTAATTTTGATAATCTTTCATGCCCCATTCCAGTTATTACTTTAGTTGCCCTCCTCTGGACCCTCTCCAGCTCTGCTATGTCTGCTTTGTTCACTGGAGCCCAGAACTCTACACAGTACTCCATGTGTGGTCTGACTAATGATTTGTAAAGTGGTAGGACTATGTTCTCATCACGGGCATCTATGCCCCTTTTGATGCAACCCATTATCTTATTTGCCTTAGCAGCAGCTGCCTGACACTGTTTTTTGCAGCTTTGCTGTTTATTAAAATTCCTAGATCTTTTTCCATGTCAGTGTTACCGAGTGTTTTACCATTTAAGTACGGGTGACTTGCATTATTCCTTCCCATGTGCATAACTTTACATTTGTCAGTGTTAAACCTCATCTGCCACTTATCTGCCCAAGCCTCCAATCTATCCAGATCCCTCTGTAGTAGTATACTGTTCTCTTCAGTGTTAATTACTTTACACAGTTTAGTGTCATCTGCAAAAATTGATATTCTACTATGCAAGCCTTCTACAAGATGATTAATAAATATATTGAAGAGAATAGGGCCCAATACGGACCCCTGAGGTACTCCACTAGTGACAGTGACCCAATCTGAGTATTTACCATTAATAACCACCCTCTGTTTTCTATCATTGAGCCAGTTACTTACCCACTTACAGACGTTTTCTCCCAGTCCGAGCATTCTCATTTTATATACTAACCTTTTATGTGGTACAGTGTCAAATGCTTTGGAGAAGTCCAGATACACGACATCCATTGATTCGCCGCTGTCAAGTCTAGAACTTACCTCCTCATAGAAACTGATTAAATTTGTTTGACATGATCGATCCCTCAATGGTGATTCAAATTTTCTCTAAAATTCTGATTGAATTCCACTTCGTAGAGTTTGATTCACTCAAGCAGGGGATGGATGGAATGTATCTCATCAGGATGTAAAATGCTCATTGTTTACAATAATTCTCATATGAAAAGGTCTCGGAGTGTCCCAGGAATCTCTTACAGATGCTAAATAGGAGTGTGAACAATAGGTCTCCACCCTGCAAATACATTGTGTAAATGAAGGACAATCTCAGGAGGCCAGAAAATGCTAAACTGGTTGAGGAGGTGGCACCATTATTCTTCCATTGTATATGGTAATGAGGGAAGCCAGATCTGATGATGAAAGGTTTCATTGATTGGTGGGACTGGGCATCTTCTGGGGAGAAGAGGAGGAGCAGATAGCTATAACCACCAAAGGGGTATAAAAGACCCAAGCATGGCGCAGAAAGCTGAAATACACCAAGGGAATTTGCTTAGATCGCTGACTTGAGGAGAAGACACTGACTGGAGATCGTGCCCTGTGGAATTTGTGGAGGGTGCATTTCTGGTAAGTATCACTGAACGGACTGTAAGTTGAAGAAATTATAAGATATTGTAATCTGTGCTTTGTATAAGGACAATGTGTATCTGTCTGTAATGTCTCCATGTATATTTATATTAACCGTAGTGTAAATACGACATAAATGCAGCATTAAAACGTTTTAATCTAGAAATTTTAGGAGATTGTTGAATTTTTAGAATGTGGGTTTCCATAACTAATAAAAACAAGGGGGCAACCACGCCAAGTGCCAGTGTGAATATGGAATGTATTAGACAGCCTAGGGTTTGGGGTTATAGTAGTGTGAAGAAACAGATATGATAAATCCAGGGGACAATGGAACGTCTCTAATACTCTCCACAGAAAAATCCAATCCACTCTGTTTAATACTTTCCCAGCATCAGTTCCAAGTAGAACTAGTGATGTCTTATGTTTCTACATGAAATAGACAGAGTAGATGACACATGTAGTATTATACGTCCCCTCCATGATAAACGCACGGGACAATGGAACGTCTCTAATACTCCCCACAGAAATATCCAATCCACTCTGTCTAATGCTTTCTCAGCATCTGTTTCAAGTAGAACTAGTGATGTCTTATGTGTCTCTATGTAATAGATGGAGTGGATGACACGCAGTATTAGACGTCCCCTCCCTGCACTGAAACAATAAAAGCTTTTGATCATTTATGCAGGTTGCAGTTAATACCTGGGTGGAGTGGGGTAATGTGATATTTCTAGATATCTGTATTGTTACCACGTCCCTCACCACACTTAATTGCTTTCTAAGGCTCTTATGATCTAATTGAGACATATAGATTTTTTTTTTATAATTTATGATTTGTTTTATTTCTGCTCACTATTTGCCAACAAAGTCACACTGTTCACTATAATGTGTGACTTGGTTGCTGGAATATACAGTATGTATCTAGGGCAATGTTTCAGTGTGGCAGTGCACAGTGTGTCTATCTAATCTGGTTCCAAAGGGGTTACTTCCCAATCTGTGCCTAAATCCGCACTTTTTTATGTCCTCATTAGTCTTGCCTTTTAGATTCTGAGTTCTATCTGATGTTCTCTCTGAATTGTATGATTTTCTGAAGTCTCTGTAAGTTTGGCTTCCAGAAGTTATGATCGAAGTCTGTACAGTTTTTATTTTTGTCTTTGTCTGGGTTTCAGAAATCTAGATCCAAATCTAAATAAGTTTGAAGTCTATGTCTTTGTTTCTCTTGCCCTATAGGTTAACTGCCTTAAACCTGGATTCTAGCCTTGCTGTTTTTTTGAAGTTTGAGGCATAGAGGTCAAACAAAATCTATAGCACTGTAATTTTGGTGCCAGCCTTAAGTTTTTTTTTGGTGATGCTATTTTGCTATTTTGAATGTGGACATTAATTGTGACTTTATGGCACAAAACTAAGTAGAACATGTTTTAAATGTCCCTCATATTTTTGACAGTAAGGTTGTTAATTTTTTCTCAGATTCTTTTTTAAGGAAAGAGCAAAGGCTGATTAATCTACTCCTAATATAGGACTTGTGGGCATCCCACAAAACCTGGGGGGACACGTCTGGGGTATTGTTAATAGAGATATAATCGTCCAGGTAGGAGGAAATTTGGGATTTGTAGTTAGGATTACCCAGCAGGGACTCATTGAAACTCCAGTTAATATTCTTACCCGACCTGGGGGCAGGATGAACATCGCAGAATATTGGGGAGTGATCCGAGAGTGTCATATCACAAATCTTGGCTGAAGAGCAGGATTGTAGATGTTCTCTTGAGATAAAGATGTAGTCTATTCTGCTATATGATTTGTTTGCTAGGGAATAAAAAGAGTATTTAAGTGAGTTAGGATTAAGGCAGCGCCAAGTATCTAGTACTCCTAAAATGAAAAGTTTGGTTTGCAGTAGTTTTAGAGCTTTTGAGGGAATATAGGATCTCTTGGAGGAGGTATATATGAGAGGGTTAAGGGCCAAGTTAAAGTTCCAGCTATAATTAGGATGCCCTCTCTGTGGGTTTCAACCAGCGAAAAGAGGTAGGAGAGCCAATTAATTTGATTCGCATTTGGAGCATATGCATTCACAAATGTGAATAGGGTCTGCCCTACTAGGCTCTTCAGGATGAGATATCTACCCTTAGGATCCTAGGTGTAAGATTTGTATTAGAAAGCTAGCCCTTTATGGAAACCAATGCTAACTCCTTTCAAGGTGGCACCTCCGGCCCCACAGTGATACCAGTTGGGAAATTTGGAGAAGGAGAGGTTAGGATAATTGCCATGTTTAAAATGAGTTTCCTGGAGGAAGACTATCAAACACCTCTCCTTATTCAAAAGTGAGAACATTTGGCATCTCTTTGATGGTCACCTCAGTCCTTTAACATTATACAAAACTAATCTGAGGTCATTTATGTTGGGATGTGAGAGTGAGGGTAGGGGGTGCGAAGGTTAATCTGGCCACATAGGTATAATCAGCTGGTGGGATTAGAGGGAAAGTGCAGCCCCGAGAGGAGGGAGCCCCCAACAACCATCTGGAACAGTAGTATAGTAGCCTGTTTCCAGACCACCCATGTCTAAGAGCAAAAACATAATTAAAAAGAACAGTAAAACATAAAAATATGTGCAAAAATGTATGCAGGTTACTAAGTGGTAGGTAGCATAACTCCCAAGGGAGTTTGAGGGGAAGAAGTATATACAAGACATTACAGTCATGTATTTTAGGAGTAAGGGAGTTGAGAAGTAAGAGAGCAGGGGGAGTGAAGAGAAGAGAATGGGGGGGGGCGGGGTTACAAAATGACATGATGTATCGCCCTTAGGGATCCAGAAAAGGATGAGAAAAGGAGTATCAGAATAAGCTGATGGAGGGGGAACTGACAGGAAGAGGGATGAGAAAAAGGCAGCAATTGGATTTGGGGTGGAGTGACCCCAATGAGGAGGTTCCTCATGAAACAGGCTGGATAAGTTCATATCATTCTCCCATTGTAAGTCTTCTGGGTGTTGATTTGGAGTTTCATCTTCTGCCCCTTTGGGGTTTAGGAGTTTTCTGCTTTTCCCAGAGCTCAAGATGTAGTAGGTCCGACAGGTTGGCTAAGTCCCGGACAGGGTCCCAGTTTTTGTATTTCTAGGGGTTCAATCCCCAGATGCTCGAATACTTGATCTAGGTCCAGGAACGAGATGTTCATTCTGTGTCCCTCATGATTAAAGGAGAGTCCAAAAGGGAAGTACCATCTGTATGGGACACTCTTTGATCTGAGAAAATATGTTAGTGGCTTTAAGGCCCGTCTCTTCTTCAGGGTTGATTGGGCAAGGTCTTGGAAAATAAGAATGTCCTGGCCATCCCGTTTGATCGATTTTACTTCACTGGCTTTGGAGATAACAGCCTCTTTTACTGGAAAGTGAAGAAACTTGCAGACAATGTCCCTGGGAGGGGCTGTGGATATTGGCTTAGGCTTAAGAGCCCTATGGGCTCTTTCCAGGAGGACTTCATGCACAGAATCTGGGCCCAGGAGAGAGAGGCATATCTGAACAATTGTATTGGGTATGTCCCCTGGGGCAACCGGCTCTGGTATACCCCTGAAGCGCAGATTATTGCGCCTCCCTCTGTTTTCTTGATCCTCTATGGCAGTGATGGCTAACCTTGGCACTCCAGCTGTGGTGAAACTACAACTTCCAGCATGCTCCATTTTTTTCTATAGAGTTCTGAGAACAACCAAGCAAGGGAGGCATCTTGGGAGTTGTAGTTTTACCACAGCTGGAGTGCCAAGGTTAGCCATCACTGCTCTATGGCATTATAAAGAGAGTTAATATTGTATTGTATCGCATTGAGGTTATGTTTGACTGCAATTTGGTGCTGGATCATGGCAGTTTGAGATTCCTCCAGCGATTCTACCCTGCGTCCTATGTGTCGGACGTCCTGCTTTATAGCCAAGAGGTCGGAGTTCAGGGGCTCCAAAGCAGATGCCAGTGAGGAGATGAGGGCTTTTATGAGGTACGTACGGGAGATGGGCAGGGTGTCTACATCCTCCTCACCTCCGTGAGCGGTCTCAGGAGCCTCTGTCTGCTTGTGGCCAGTAGTGCGCAGTGAGGTCAGCGCCATCTTGGTTTCTCTCGCGGCATAGGCAGAGGCAGCTTTCTTGATAAATTTGTCAATTTCCACTTCGTTATTCAAGGTTCTGTGATGGCTGGAGGAATCGCCAGCTTTAGAGCCTCCTATCTTCACCATCCTGGATCGAACAAGCTGATATTCCAGACTCTATGGGAGCGATTTAACCGACGGAGCTACTGCTGCATGCATCCAGTCAGTTCAGGCGCTAGCTCCGCCCCTTAAATGTCCCTCATATTGTTTTTCCAATTTCTAGATCCTTTCTCTAATAAGAAAACCACTTTAATAACTAGAAAATGACATTTCAAGTTTCTATGCACATAGAGACTCCTAACTGGCACTTTGTACCAACAGTGCAATGTATTGAATAAAATCTAGTAGCAATCTTCCTTTAATCTTAGATTTTATCAATTTTTGATTGACAACTAGTGTTTCTAACTTTGGCAAATTTTGTTTTCAATAAATACAGTAGACTACATGTTACTGGATATTTCTTACACCTTTGTACTTTTTGTGTGTTGCTATGAATAGAGAATCTCTCATCTTATAAAAATTATTTTGTTTCCAGGTTAAGACTGGATGAGAGGCTTCCATAGATGCCTAATGTTACCTCCCTCTTATAAAGTAGAAGATAATCATCCACAGAATGTCAGTAATAGAACTGGATATAGACCGGGTGAGATGTCTGTGAGTTGTCAAAGTGGAAAACATTTTGAAAAGAAATCTTATCTTTATATCTTTATATACATGAGATACTTCACAAGGATGAAAGCAAATCTTGTTGAACATCAGAGAATTCACACAGGAGAGAAGCTGTTTTCATGTCCAGAATGCGGGAAGCGTTTTAAGAGTAAGAATTATATTGCGATACATCTGAAAACTCACACAGGAGAGAAGACAAATTGCTGCTCAGAATGTGGAAAAACTTTTACTCAAAAAGCACATCTTGTTCAACATCTAAGAATCCACACAGGAGAGAAGTCACATTCATGTGCAGAATGTGGGAAGTGTTTTAGTCATAAATCAAATCTTGTGATACACCAGAGAATTCACACAGGGTTAAAGCTATTTTCCTGTCCCGAATGTGGGAAATATTTTAGTCGCAAAACACACTGTGATATACATCTAAGAACTCACACAGGAGTGAAGCCATATTTATGTACTGAATGTGGGAAATGTTTTCGTCGCAAATCACACTTTGATAGACATCTAAGAACTCACACAGGAGTAAAGCCATATTTATGTACTGAATGTGAGAAATGTTTTAGTGAGAAATCAAGTCTTATTAAACATCAGAAAACTCACACGGGAGAGAAGCCATTTTCATGTTCTAAATGTGAGAAATGCTTTAGTCAGAAATCAAGTCTTACTGGACATCAGAGAATTCACACAGGAAAGAAGCCATATTCATGTCCTGAATGTGGGAAATGTTTTTATCGGAAAACACATCTTAATATGCATCAGAGAACTCACACAGGAGAGAAACCATATTCATGTCCTGAATGTGAGAAATGTTTTACTGAGAAAACTGGTTTAAATAAACATCAGAAATCTCATACAGGAGAGAAGCCATTTTCATGTCCTGAATGTGGGGAGAGTTTTACTGAGAAATCAATACTTATTACACACCGGAGAACTCATACAGGAGAGAAGCCATTTTCATGTCCTGAATGTGAGAAATGTTTTAGTGATAAATCAAATCTTGTGAAACATCAAAGAATTCACACAGGGGAGAAGCCATATTCATGTGTTGAATGTGGCAGATGTTTTAGTCAGAAATCAAGTCTTATCATACATCATAAAACTCACACAGGAGAGAAGCCATTTTCATGTCCTAAATGTGATAAATGTTTTAGTGATAAATCAAATCTTGTGAAACATCAAAGAATTCACACAGGGGAGAAGCCATATTCATGTGTTGAATGTGGCAGATGTTTTAGTCTGAAATCAAGTTTTATTAAACATCAGAAAACTCATGCAGGAGAGAAGCCATTTTCATGTCCTGAATGTGATAAATGTTTTAGTGATAAATCAAATCTTGTGAAACATCAGAGAATTCACAAAGGATAGAAGCCATATTCATGTGTTGAATGTGGCAGATGTTTTAGTCAGAAATCAAGTCTTGCTAGTCATTAGAGAATTCAGAGGAGAAAAGACATATTTATGCACAGAATGTAATTTTTTTTTTCAAATTTAAAATTAATCTTGTCTATCATCTGAGAATTCACAAGGGAGAAGCAATATGTGTCTAATGTCCAATTATCACATATGAGAACCAACTAAGGTGACAATCCATTGAAACATGTGGACTGTAATAGATTTGGCATATGTGGAGCTTTATTGTAGGATCTACTACCTAAAGCTATATTCTTATATATAATTCTCTAAAGATTATATAATTCTCTAAACCCTAAAGACAGAGTAAATTCAATACCTCCGACTATCATGATGTTGTAGATGCTACTGACTGTTGCCTATAAAGGGTGAAATGACCAGGATCAGAGTTATTTCTGATCCCTCTCATTATGACCAGGTTCAGTTATGTTTCATAGCCAGCATCTGCTCTGTATGGAGCAAGCTCAGATCACGAGCCTGGCTCATACATTCCCATAAGGAAATTATGTACATTTATGTAACTTGCACTAAGTGCATCAGTTTAAGGTTTTTATTTTTCTAGGTTTAGAGAATCAGATCCTTTCTTAACAAAATATCTCCTCACCTGTCGACAGGTTAAGTGTGGCATTATAACGTGACCCAATTTACTTTAATAGAGCCATGTTGCAATACCAAGTAAGAAAATAACTCAGAAAAATCTTTTTTCCTTGTTATATAATCTATTTATGAAGGACCTATCCATTTTAATATTCCATACTAAATTAAAATCTCCTGCCAATACCTTATATTGTGAATAATCTAAGTTAAGACAATTCTTTAAAGATTTGAGGAATTCCTCCCCTGGATTATTAGAGGTATAAATATTAAATATAATCAAAGATTTATTAATGATCTTTAAAACTACTACTTTAAATCCTCTACCTGTTGGATGTTCTTCTATTTGAGACACTTGACAATTAGGCTAGTTTCACATTAGCGGTAGGGGAGTCCCGCAGGCTGTTCCATTGGGTAAACAGTCTGTCGGATCTGTCCTGCCGCTAGTTCACGTGGGCACCCGGACTGCCGCTCCATCCCGTTTGACTATAATGTGGGTGGGGGCAGAGTTCCGGTGGCAGCATGCCAGCGCACGGCGAGAGGCAGCCGGACAAAAAGTACTTGCAGTACTTTTAGTCCGGCTGCTTCTCGTCGTGCGCTGCCGTGCTGCCTCCGGAACTCTGCCCCCGTCCCATTATAGTCAATAAGGAAGAAGCGGCAGTCCGGGGGCACACGTGAACTAGAGGCAGGACGGATCTGATAGGCTGTTCATCCGCCATAACAACCTGCTGGAGTCCCCTGCCACTAATCTGAAAGAACACTAAACTTTCTTATGAAGAAAATAATCAACCCAGCTCTTCTCCTAATTTCACGCATCCTCCTGGCAGAGCTCACCCACATTTGACATCTTTTATCCATTTATTTCTCATGAAAACAATATGTCTCCTGTAATAATGTTACATTTGCTCCCAATCCATGTAAATGCCTTAATACTTTATCTCTCATAATGGGAGTAGATCAACTTTTAAAATTTTAGGATAAGATTTTTAACAGTCCCATACTCATACATAGGTTGGCTCTTTAGAGCTGTAGGTCCCGCTTCAACCTTTATTATAAACTTCCCTAACCCCCCTGTGCTTTCTCCTATCTTCTCAAAATATATTTATAACATATCAAATATAAAGAAATCTAATTTAGAAGGAGCATGAGATATAATAAAAAAGGGGAGAAAAGAGGGAAAAACTTCAAGTGCACATTGTTCCTCCTCAAAAAAATCTTGAATCTTGAATCCTTTTTTTTATCATTATGATTTCTCCATGGCATAATCCGCAGTCTTACTGTCATCTCTCTCCTATAGTATTATTTGAGTGATTTACCGCCATTTGTGATTTGGGAAAACATTTTGCATTAAGAAAAAATATCTATTGTATCTAATAAACAAAATGCATCTTTCTACAGACAGTGACATGGTCCATGATTGCATCTAATTCAGATGTTTTGGTTTTCTGTTGTTTATGTTAATTTTACTTTTATTTAGAATATCGGGGATTGACCGAAAAGTTTTGCGATATATGAGTAATACTTGATACATTGTAACATATTTTTCTGCACCGAATAAAATTGAATGCATAAAATAAAATATCCCTTGAACCAGGATAACAAAAGTGTCTTTGGTCCTCCTTCCTATACACACAGCCCTGCTATACACACTCCTAGCAAACACAGCATTGCTGCGCAGCTAACATACACACACCTTCGTGGTAGCGAATCGATTTAACCTGAAATAGTGAGAAAAAAATAAACACTTTTCCTGCTCCATTTGGAAATAATGGGCTGGCTGCCATCTTAATTGAAGATCTTGGCTGAAATCCTGTGTGTAGTGATGTATTACGTCACCACACCTGCATTCATGATGGCGTCATCTTGGGCGGCGCAAGATTTCTCGCCAGATCTTTAAGCAAGAAGGCAGCTGACCCATTGCAAGCAAATGGAGCATGTAAGTATGTTTTTTTTTTACACTGTGTTATGTATATTAGATGCCTCGATCATGTATAAACGGGGCATCTTAAGGGTACAATGACGAGGGACGGCAATCAACGTTCCCGGTCAGTACACCCACTACTTACAAAGCAATGTGATTTGTGACAAATTAATTTGTCACAAAGTGATTTTTTTTCTTTTTTACATTTGGCGAGGCAGCCAAAGCGAATTTTCAAATACTTTGCTCATCTCTACTAACAAACACAGATCAGCGACATACACATCACACACAATCTATTTTCTTTCTAAACAAATCCATCCTTTGTTGAAGCATATAACATCCAGTGTAGTCCTAAGTAAAACATGTGTCTGGAAAAATGTCACTCATGGTTTCTCATACATTTTGGCCTGGTTACCAGACCTGATATCTGACACCATAGTATCCCCTTCCTGGTGCTGGCCTTTTCAATTTGTGACATCATCTAAGGAACTTTAGCTTCCAGTCAGGGCTGGCCTTAGGTCACATGGCACTCTGTGCAAGAGGAAATTTTGCCCCCCCCCCTCCTCCCCTAACACACATAGCTCTGCAAACACACATGATGATCTCTACGTCCACCATTAAGGGACTTTTTCAGAGGTTCCACAGCAGTGAATGGAGAGGATATTTTGCATCTCCAGTAGTAGTGGTGCCTTATCAAGCTCATTACATAAATATAGCACCAGAACCAAGCTCATTACATACAGATATCATCTGCACAGTCAAGTTAGCCATTGACATATAAGTATGCAAAGCATGAAACTACAAGTCCCAGTATGGCCTGAACATGTGTAAAGTAAACATGGACGAACCATCCGAGGTTCTGGTCAGTTTAGGTTTAGTACTGGAGACCATATCTCCAGAAGGATATTGATACTTTGGAGAGAGTTCAGAGAAGAGCTACTAAACTGGTACATGGATTACAGGATAAAACTTACCAGGAAAGGTTAAAGGACCTTAACATGTATAGCTTGGAAGAAAGACAAGACAGAGAGGATATGAGAGAAACTTTTAAAAAACATAAAGGGAATCAACAAGGTAAAAGAGGAGAGAATATTTAAAAGAATAAAAACTGCTACAAGAGGACATAGTTTTAAATTTGAGGGCCAAAGGTTTAAAAGTAATATCAGGAAGTATTACTTTACTGAGAGAGAAGTGGATGCATGGAATAGCCTTCCTGCAGAAGTGGTAGCTGCAAATACAGTGAAGGAGTTTAAGCATGCATGGGATAGGCATAAGGCCATCCTTCATATAAGATAGGGCCAGGGGCTATCCATAGTACTTAGTATATTGGGCAGACTAGATGGGCCAAATGGTTCTTATCTGCCGACACATTCTATGTTTGCCAAATTATTCTAAAAGTTTGGTTCAGATTAGAATCAGTTCAAGCCAAACCAAATTACCTCTAATTGCCCTGAAAATTGGTATATAACACTTTTTAGTCTCATATTATGTATTTTCCTTCCTCTTTTTTATGTATATTTCGTTTTTTCCATCCCCACTCCGCAAAGTCTTGAATGCCAAGACAGCAATAGTAAGTCATGTCTGAGAGACACTGATCTCCTAGGGCAAGGAGCTACAATTGCTATGTGGGGGCAAATTACTATATGGGGCACTGTGGGAGAAATTACTATATAGGGAAGTGTGGTAGAAATTACTATATGGGGGAAGTATGCAAAAATGAGGTTTTGGCAGCACTACTGATCCCAGTTTCGGGGAGGCCATTAGAAGTAACTTTATAGGTGGTGGTGCACGCAGGTGAGGATCCTGGCCAAAGGTCCCAGCGTCTCAATAAAATAATAATCCGCAGCACTCGCCAGTGTAGAAGATGAAGATGGTGGTTTATTCACAAAAACAGCATAGTTATAGCGACGATTCGACGTTGACTGGAGTATTAGTCATTGTGAGACTAATGTCCAGGTGACGATCTCTCACTATTGTTGTGTGGACAATTGCACGTCTCTGTAAATGTGGTAGACGATACACAAGGTGCGGCCTCATCTACACATTACAGGGGAGCAATGGTTGGATTTCTTTGCAATTTCATTTAGTCACCAAAACTTATTTCACAATAGATATTCTATGGATAATCATATAAAGATTAAGCACAAACAATAATAAATTATCAATCCCCCACCCATCCACAGGAACTTTGCCCCCCCACCCGAGAAAAATAATAATAAAAAAAAAATCTATTCTAATCTTTCCCCAACAATTTTGACCATAATGAAAACATGTTCTCCAATTCTTCATGATATTCATGGTATAGATTCTCAGAAATGCAAAGCATATTTACTGCAGGACTCCGAGCCTCAAAACCTGGTGGATCACAGAAGAGTCTTGGGGCCTACAAGTATTTTAACTTTTTTCCCTATTATTCCACAACTACTCTTAATGATAGAAATAAAGGGGTTATCCTGGTAAATATAATGATTTTCATTATCAGATCACCGGGTATACGAGTCCTGGCACCCCCACCGATTCGCACAACCATACAATATGGATTGGAACTGTATTAATACTTTTTTATCTAGAAGAAGAATACTCTTTAGTTGGATAGGTCTTTTTCAGTAGCTCAGGAGTATAATGTACAATATAGGGCAAAAATAATTATGTTACTATGTTTACATTATTCCGGGATATTCTAGGAATCATTTACAGAGCATTCAACCACAGGTCCTGGTCTATGTTATTTTCCATCCTGTAGTCTACAATTTTTTTGCCCAACCAAATAAATAAATGCTGTCAATAAAAATTTTCTAATTTTAATATTAATCAATGTATGAAATAACCCCTGTGGGGTCCACATCCAATTGTGTTTTACACACATGTTGTAAGAAACACTTATCAACCAACCCAAATTCACCAGTGAAAACAAACAAGCTGTGATATCAGGGCATTTATAATTACATTACCTGTGTTCTTATTCATTTGACAAACTGAGTTTATCCATTCTATGAATCCTAAATCATTTTCTATAATCTGTGGTAAGAAATAAAAAAAATAAAAAATCTGTATTAATACATTTGAAATATTGGTAAATCCACTGCACTCGCATCAAGGATAGAGTAAGGCTAGGTCTACACTACGACATTTGTCGCGCAACAATAAGTCACACGACAGATAGGGCGCAACATTTTGTTGCACTAATGTCGTGCGACAATTTTTATAATGGTAGTCTATGGTGTTGCACTGCAACATGCGACATGCTGCGACTGTGATGCAACAGTCGCAGAAAAATCCATCTCGAATAGATTTTCTGCGACTGTTGAGTCGCAGTCGCAGCATGTTTCATGTTGCAGTGCGACACCATAGACTGCCATTATAAAAATTGTTGCGCGACATTAGTGCAACAAAATGTTGCGCGACAAATGTCGTCGTGTAGACCTAGCCTTAAAGTGTTCAACCTAAATTGTTCCCTTTCCAAATCAAATCTCAAGTTTCTCTTTTGATTTTTTTGATTTTTTTTCCCCAAACCCCAAAACTGGTATCTGGGGGGGAGGAAAATCACCATCTGAATGACTGGGGTATGTAGTCATTGTGAGGCTAATGTCCATGATCTCTCACTATTGTGTGAACAATCACACGTTTCTCTGAGAATATGGTAGACGATACACAAGGCGCGGCCTCGTCTACACATTTCGGTTGAATGTTTGTTGAACTTTATCATTTTAATTTAACCCACTGACAATAAGTTCATTTTTTTCACCAATTATTAGATTTCATGCTAATTTAAAGCACTAAATATACAACCAAGCTTGGTTCATAATACAATAAGTATTTCACCTTTTATGCTCTGCATTTCAAAATATATAACTTTTAAAAACTTTTTGTAGTGATTTTTTTTTTGGGGGGGGGGGGGATTGTTGGATTTTCTGGTGTTCACTGTGCAGTATTAGTGACATAATAACCATTCTATGGGTCAGTATGATTATAACAATTGAAAATGTATATATATTTATACTGTATATATATTTTCTTTATTAATCTTTAAAAAAAAACTTTTTTCATATTTTAGAGTCATTCAGCCTTCAAATCAGATCTGTAAGACATAAGGACCTATGGATAATGAAAGTCTTATAATCTGTTATATTGGATATAGTATGGAGTATTTCATAAATGTGATTTATAGATGGAAAGTAGAGATGAGCGAAGTATTAAAAAATTTGATTTGCTGCATCGCCGAATAAAAATAAAAAAAACACTTTGTGACAAATTACTTTGTCACGAAACTAATTTCTTTGTAAGTAGTCAGTACAATGATGTTTCGATCATATATGATTGCGGAATCTGACAGCAATAATGCTATGTAAAATAAAAATAAAAAAAATATGAAATCATACTTACAGTACCTCATCCATTTAATCGGAAAGAGCTGGACCCTGCCATCTTGATTGAAGATCTAGTGCAAAATCTTGCACGGCCTGTGATGACTAGTTTTGATCGCAAATATTCTAATCGCAAATTTTTCGTGTGAATATTGGCACTTCGCAAATATCTAGAATATAGTGCTATACAGGTCCTTCTAAAAAAAATTGCATATTGTGATAACGTTCATTATTTTCTGTAATGTACTGATAAACATTAGACTTTCATATATTTTAGATTCATTACACACAACTGAAGTAGTTCAAGCCTTTTATTGTTTTAATATTGATGATTTTGGCTACAGCTCATGAAAACCCAAATTTCCTATCTAAAAAAAAATAGCATATTTCATCCGACCAATAAAAGAAAAGTGTTTTTAATACAAAAAAATTCAACCTTCAAATAATTATGTTCAGTTATGCACTCAATACTTGGTCGGGAATCCTTTTGCAGAAATGACTGCTTCAATGCGGCGTGGCATGGAGGCAATCAGCCTGTGGCACTGCTGAGGTGTTATGGAGGCCCAGGAGGCTTCAATGCGGCGTGGCATGGAGGCAATCAGCCTGTGGCACTGCTGAGGTGTTATGGAGGCCCAGGATGCTTCGATAGCGGCCTTAAGCTCATCCAGAGTGTTGGGTCTTGCGTCTCTCAACTTTCTCTTCCCAATATCCCACAGATTCTCTATGGGGTTCAGGTCAGGAGAGTTGGCAGGCCAATTGAGCACAGTAATACCATGGTCAGTAAACCATTTACCAGTGGTTTTGGCACTGTGAGCAGGTGCCAGGTCGTGCTGAAAAATGAAATCTTCATCTCCATAAAGCTTTTCAGCAGATGGAAGCATGAAGTGCTCCAAAATCTCCTGATAGCTAGCTGCATTGACCCTGCCCTTGATAAAACACAGTGGACCAACACCAGCAGCTGACATGGCACCCCAGACCATCACTGACTGTGGGTACTTGACACTGGACTTCAGGCATTTTGGCATTTCCCTCTCCCCAGTCTTCCTCCAGACTCAGGCACCTTGATTTCCGAATGACATGCAAAATTTGCTTTTATCCGAAAAAAGTAATTTGGATCACTGAGCAACAGTCCAGTGCTGCTTCTCTGTAGCCCAGGTCAGGCGCTTCTGCCGCTGTTTCTGGTTCAAAAGTGGCTTGACCTGGGGAATGCGGCACCTGTAGCCTATTTCCTGCACACACCCGTACACGGTGGCTCTGGATGTTTCTACTCCAGACTCAGTCCACTGCTTCCGCAGGTCCCCCAAGGTCTGGGATCGGTCCTTCTCCACAATCTTCCTCAGGGTCCGGTCACCTCTTCTCGTTGTGCAGCGTTTTCTGCCACACTTTTTCCTTCCCACAGACTTCCCACTGAGGTGCCTTGATACAGCACTCTGGGAACAGCCTATTCATTCAGAAATTTCTTTCTGTGTCTTACCCTCTTGCTTGACGGTGTCAATGATGGCCTTCTGGACAGCAGTCAGGTCGGCAGTCTTACCCATGATTGCGGTTTTGAGTAATGAACCAGGCTGGGAGTTTTTAAAAGCCTCAGGAATCTTTTGCAGGTGTTTAGAGTTAATTAGTTGATTCAGATGATTAGGTTAATAGCTCGTTTAGAGAACCTTTTCATGATATGAAAAAAAAATTAAATAGGAATTTTGGGTTTTCATGAGCTGTATGCCAAAATCATCAATATTAAAACAATAAAAGGCTTGAACTACTTCAGTTGGTGTGTAATGAATCTAAAATATATGAAAGTCTAATGTTTATCAGTACATTACAGAAAATAATGAACTTTATCACAATATGCAAAATTTTTTAGAAGGACCTGTATATTCGTAATTGCGAATATTCAAGATTTTTTCATCAATACCCATGATCCCTCACTGATTCTTGCTTGTGGGCCAATGAGAAGGCTGCAATATCCTTGACTTTAGGAGTAGTGTTGATCGCAAATTTTCATATAGTGAATTTCTATCACAAAATTTCCCGAAAATAATGCCTGATAATCACAAATTCGAATATTGCCCCTGCCTGTTCTCACTGGTAAAGATGCCATCACATCGTCCGGAATGGTGACATCACACATCACTGAGCGCTGGATTACGTATTAGATTTTCAATCAAGATGGAGATGGCTCTTCACGCTCAAACACATTTGGTAAGTATGTTTTCGTTTTTTTAACCACCATTCAGAGAAAATCGATTTGCTACCAGAAAGCACAAGGAAATTCGCCTTAATGGTGATTCAAATTTTCCCTAAAATTCTGATTAAATTCCACTTCGTAGAGTTTGATTCACTCAAGCAGGGGATGGATGGAATGTATCTCATCAGGATGTAAAATGCTCATTGTTTACAATGATTCTCATATGAAAAGGTCTCGGAGTATCCCAGGAATCTCTTACAGATGCTAAATAGGAGTGCGAACAATAGGTCTCTACCCTGCAAATACAATGTGTAAATGAAGGACCATTTCAGGAGGCCAGAAAATGCTAAACTGGTTGATAAGGAGGTGGCACCATTATTATTCCATTTTATATGGTAATGAGGGAAGCCAGATCTGATGATGAAAGGTTTTCATTGATTGGTGGGACTGAGCATCTTCTGGGGAGAAGAGGAGGAGCAGATAGCTATAACCACCAAAGGGGTATAAAAGACCCAAGCATGTCTCAGAAAGCTGAAATACACCAAGGGAATTTGCTTAGATCACTGACTTGAGAAGAAGACACTGGAGATCATGCCCTGTGGAATTTGTGGAGGGTGCATTTCTGGTAAGTATCACTGAACTGACTGTAAGTTGAAGAAATTATAAGATATTGTAATCTGTGCTTTGTATAAGGACAATGTGTATCTGTCTGTAATGTCTCCATGTATATTTATATTAACCGTAGTGTAAATACGACGTAAATGCAGCATTAAAACGTTTTAATCTAGAAATTTTAGGAGATTGTTGAATTTTTAGAATGTGGGTTTCCATAACTAATAAAAACAAGGGGGCAACCCCGCCAAGTGCCATTGTGAATATGGAATGAATTAGACAGCCTAGGGTTTGGGGTTATAGTAGTGTGAAGAAATAGATAAGATAAATGCAGAGGACAATGGAACGTCTCTAATACTCTCCACAGAAAAATCCAATCCACTCTGTCTAATGCTTTCCCAGCATCTGTTCCAAGTAGAACTAGTGATGTCTTATGTGTCTCCATGTAATAGACAGAGTAGATGACACATGTAGTATTATACGTCCCCTCCATGATAAACGCAGGGGACAATGAAACGTCTCTAATACTCCCCACAGAAATATCCAATCCACTCTGTCTAATGCTTTCCCAGCATCTGTTCCAAGTAGAACTAGTGATGTCTTATGTGTCTCTATGTAATAGATGGAGTGGATGACACGCAGTATTAGACGTCCCCTCCCTGCACTGAAACAATAAAAGCTTTTGATCATTTATGCAGGTTGCAGTTAATACCTGGGTGGAGTGGGGTAATGTGATATTTCTGGATATCTGTATTGTTACCACGTCCCTCACCACACTTAATTGCTTTCTAAGGCTCTTATGATCTAATTGAGACATATAGATTTTTTTTTTTATAATTTATGGTTTGTTTTATTTCTGCTCACTATTTGCCAACAAAGTCACACTGTTCACTATAATGTGTGACTTGGTTGCTGGAATATACAGTATGTATCTAGGGCAATGTTTCAGTGTGGCAGTGCACAGTGTGTCTATCTAATCTGGTTCCAAAGGGGTTAATTCCCAATCTGTGCCTAAATCCGCACTTTTTTATGTCCTCATTAGTCTTGCCTCATTAGTTCTATCTGATGTTCTCTCTGAATTGTATGGCCAGAACAGGGCTTGTTGTCAATATCAGATTTTCTGAAGTCTCTGTAAGTTTGGCTTCCAGAAGTTATGATCGAAGTTTGTACAGTTTTTATTTTTGTCTTTGTCTGGGTTTCAGAAATCTAGATCCAAATCTAAATAAGTTTGAAGTCCGTGTCTTCGTTTCTCTTGCCCTATAGGTTAACTGCCTTCAACCTGGATTCTAGCCTTGCTGTTTTTTTGAAGTTTGAGGCATAGAGGTCAAACAAAATATATAGCACTGTAATTTTGGTGCCAGCTTTAAGTTTTTTTTTGGTGATGCTATTTTGCTATTTTGAATGTGGACATTAATTGTGACTTTATGGCACAAAACTAAGTAGAACATGTTTTAAATGTCCCTCATATTTTTGACAGTAAGGTTGTTAATTTTTTCTCAGATTCCTTTTTAAGGAAAGAGCAAAGGCTGATTAATCTACCCCTAATATAGGACTTGTGGGCATCCCACAGAACCTGGGGGGACAGGTCTGGGGTATTGTTAATGAAGATATAATCGTCCAGGTAGGAGGAAATTTGGGATTTGTAGTTAGGATTACCCAGCAGGGACTCATTGAACCTCCAGTTAATATTCTTACCCGACCTGGGGGCAGGATGAACATCGCAGAATATTGGGGAGTGATCCGAGAGTGTCATATCGCAAATCTTGGCTGAAGAGCAGGATTGTAGATGTTCTCTTGAGATAAAGATGTAGTCTATTCTGCTATATGATTTGTTTGCTAAGGAATAAAAAGAGTATTTAAGTGAGTTAGGATTAAGGCAGCGCCAAGTATCTAGTACCCCTAAATTGAAAAGTTTGGTTTGCAGTAGTTTTAGAGCTTTTGAGGGAATATAGGATCTCTTGGAGGAGGTATATATGAGGGGGTTAAGGGCCAAGTTAAAGTCTCCAGCTATAATTAAGATGCCCTCTCTGTGGGTTTCAACCAGCGAAAAGAGGGAGGGGAGCCAATTAATTTGATTTGCATTTGGAGCATATGCATTTACAAATGTGAATAGGGTCTGCCCTACTAGGCTCTTCAGGATGAGATATCTACCCTTAGGAAACTAGGTGTAAGATTTGTATTGGAAAGATAGCCCTTTATGGAAATCAATGCTAACTCCCCTCGAGGTGGCACCTCTGGCCCCACATTGATACGGCAAATTTGGAGAAGGAGAAGTTAGGATAATTGCCATGTTTAAAATGAGTTTCCTGGAGGAAGACTATCAAACACCTCTCCTTATTCAAAAGTGAGAAAATTTGGCATCTCTTTGATGGTCACCTCGGTCCTTTAACATTATACAAAACTAATCTGAGGTCATTCATGTTGGGATGTGAGAGTGAGGGTAGGGGTGCGAAGGTTAATCTGGCCACATAGGTATAATCAGCTGGTGGGAGGAGAGGGAAAGTGCAGCCCAGAGAGGAGGGAGCCCCCAACAACCATATGGAACAGTAGTATAGTAGCCTGTTTCCAGACCACCCATGTCTAAGAGCAAAAACATAATTAAAAGGAACAGTAAAACATAAAAATATGTGCAAAAATGTATGCAGGTTACTAAGTGGTAGGTAGCATAACTCCCAAGGGAGTTTGAGGAGGAAGAGGTATATACAAGACATTACAGACATGTATTTTAGGAGTAAGGGAGTTGAGAAGTAAGAGAGCAGGGGGAGAGAAGAGAATGGGGGGGGGGGGTTACAAAATCACATGATGTATCGCCCTTAGGGATCCAGAAAAGGATGAGAAAAGGAGTATCAGAATAAGCTGATGGAGGGGGAACTGACAGGAAGAGGGATGAGAAAAAGGCAGCAATTGGATTTGGGGTGGAGTGACCCCAATGAGGAGGTTCCTCATGAAACAGGCTGGATAAGTTCATCTCATTCTCCCATTGTAAGTCTTCTGGGTGTTGATTTGGAGTTTCATCTTCTGCACCTTTGGGGTTTTCTGCTTTTCCCAGAGCTCCAGATGTAGTTGGTCCGACAGGTTGGCTAAGTCCCGGACAGGGTCCCAGTTTTTGTATTTCTAGGGGTTCAATCCCCAGATGCTCGAATACTTGATCCAGGTCCAGGAACGAGATGTTCATTCTGTGTCCCTCATGATTAAAGGAGAGTCCAAAAGGGAAGGACCATCTGTATGGGACACTATTTGATCTGAGAAAATCTGGTAGTGGCTTTAAGGCCCATCTCTTCTTCAGGGTTGATTGGGCAAGGTCTTGGAATAGAAGAATGTCCTGGCCATCCCGTTTGATCGATTTTACTTCACTGGCTTTGGAGATAACAGCCTCTTTTACTGGAAAGTGAAGAAACTTGCAGACAATGTCCCTGGGAGGGGCTGTGGATATTGGCTTAGGCTTAAGAGCCCTATGGGCTCTTTCCAGGAGGACTTCATGCGCAGAATCTGGGCCCAGGAGAGAGAGGCATATCTGAACAATGGTATTGGGTATGTCCCCTGGGGTAACTGGCTCTGGTATACCCCTGAAGCGCAGATTATTGCGCCTCCCTCTGTTTTCTTGATCCTCTATGGCAGTGATGGCTAACCTTGGCACTCCAGCTGTGGTGAAACTACGACTCCCAGCATGCTCCATTTTTTTCTATAGAGTTCTGAGAGCAACCAAGCAAGGGGGGCATCTTGGGAGTTGTAGTTTTACCACAGCTGGAGTGCCAAGGTTAGCCATCACTGCTCTATGGCATTATAAAGAGAGTTTATATTGTATTGTATCACATGGAGGTTATGTTTGACTGCAATTTGGTGCTGGATCATGGCAGTTTGAGATTCCTCCAGCGATTCTACCCTGCGTCCTATGTGTCGGACGTCCTGCTTTATAGCCAAGAGGTCGGAGTTCAGGGGCTCCAAAGCAGATGCCAGTGAGGAGATGAGGGCTTTTATGAGGTACGTACGGGAGATGGACAGGGTGTCTACATCCTCCTCACCTCCGTGAGCGGTCTCAGGAGCCTCTGTCTGCTTGTGGCCAGTAGTGCGCAGCGAGGTCAGCGCCATCTTGGTTTCTCTCGCGGCATAGGCAGAGGCAGCTTTCTTGATAAATTTGTCAATTTCCACTTCGTTATTCGAGGTTCTGTGATGGCTGGAGGAATCGCCAGCTTTAGAGCCTCCTATCTTCACCATCCTGGATCGAACAAGCTGATATACCAGGCTGTATGGGCGATTTAACCGACGGAGCTACTGCTGCATGCATCCAGTCAGTTCAGGCGCTAGCTCCGCCCCTTAAATGTCCCTCATATTGTTTTTCCAATTACTAGATCCTTTCTCTAATAAGAAAACCACTTTAATAACTAGAAAATGACATTTCAAGTTTCTATGCACATAGAGACTCCTAACTGGCACTTTGTACCAACAGTGCAATGTACTGAATAAAATTTAGTTGCAATCTCCCTTTAATCTGAGATTTTATCAATTTTTGATTGACAACTAGTGTTTCTAACTTTGGCAAATTTTGTTTTCAATAAATACAGTTGACTACATGATACTGGATATTTCTTACACCTTTGTACTTTTTGTGTGTTGCTATGAATAGAGAATCTCTCATCTTATAAAAATGATTTTGTTTCCAGGTTAAGACTGGATGAGAGGCTTCCATAGATGCCGAAAGTTACCTCCCTTTTATAAAGTAGAAGATAATCATCCACAGAATGTCAGTAATAGTACTGGATATAGACCGGGTGAGATGTCTGTGAGTTGTCAAAGTGGAAAACATTTTGAAAAGAAATCTTATCTTTATATCTTTATATACATGAGATAATTCACAAGGATGAAAGCAAATCTTGTTGAACATCAGACAATTCACACAGGAGAGAAGCTGTTTCCATGTCCAGAATGCGGGAAGCGTTTTAAGAGTAAGAATTATATTGCGATACATCTGAAAACTCACACAGGAGAGAAGACAAATTGCTGCTCAGAATGTGGAAAAACTTTTACTCAAAAATCACATCTTGTTCAACATCTCAGAATCCACACAGGAGAGAAGTCACATTCATGTGCAGAATGTGGGAAGTGTTTTAGTCATAAATCAAATCTTGTGATACACCAGAGAATTCACACAGGGTTAAAGCTATTTTCCTGTCCCGAATGTGGGAAATATTTTAGTCGCAAAACACACTGTGATATACATCTAAGAACTCACACAGGAGTGAAGCCATATTTATGTACTGAATGTGGGAAATGTTTTCGTCGCAAATCACACTTTGATAGACATCTAAGAACTCACACAGGAGTAAAGCCATATTTATGTACTGAATGTGAGAAATGTTTTAGTGAGAAATCAAGTCTTATTAAACATCAGAAAACTCACACGGGAGAGAAGCCATTTTCATGTTCTGAATGTGAGAAATGCTTTAGTCAGAAATCAAGTCTTACTGGACATCAGAGAATTCACACAGAAAAAGAAGCCATATTCATGTCCTGAATGTGGGAAACGTTTTTATCGGAAATCACATCTTAATATACATCAGAGAACTCACACAGGAGAGAAACCATATTCATGTCCTGAATGTGAGAAATGTTTTACTGAGAAAACTGGTTTTAATAAGCATCAGAAAGCTCATACAGAAGAGAAGCCATTTTCATGTCCTGAATGTAGGAAGAGTTTTTCAGAGAAATCAATACTTATTACACATCGGAGATCTCATACAGGAGAGAAGCCATTTTCATGTCCTGAATGTGATAAATGTTTTAGTGATAAATCAATTCTGGTTAATCATCAGAGCATTCACACGGGAGAGAAGCCATATTCATGTGTTGAATATGGTAGATGTTTTAGGCAAAAATCAAGTCTTGCTAGACATCAGAGAATTCACACAAGAGAGCCATATTAATGCACAGAATGTGAAAAAAAAAATTTAAACTTAAAAAAAACAATCTTGTCTATCATCTGAGAATTTAGAAGGGTGAATCAATGTGTGTCTAATGTTCAATTATCACATAAGAGAACCTCCTAAGGTGACAATCCATTAAAATGTGTGGACTGTGATAGATTTGGCATATGTGAAGCTTCATTTTAGGATCTACTACCTAAAGCTATGTTCTGATATATAATTCTCTAAATATTAGACCAATTTTTATTTTTGCATTACATATGTCCCAGGGTAACCAATTTGAATCCCACAATTTGTCACAATGACCCTGAAGACAGAAGAAATTCAATACCTCCAACCATCATGATGTTGTAGATGCTACTGACTGTTGCCTATAATGGGTGAAATGAGCAGTATCAGAGTTATTTCTGATCCCTCTCATTATGACCGGGTTCAGTTTTGTTTCATAGCCAGCATCTGCTCTGTATGGAGCAAGGTCAGCTCACGAGCCTAGCTCATACATTCCCATAATAAAATGATCTACATTTATGTAACCTGCACTAAGTGCATCAGTTTAAGGTTTTTATTTTTCTAGGTTTAGAGAATCAGATCCTTTCCTCTCAAAATATCTCCTTACCTGTCCACAGGTTAAGTGTGGCATTATAATGTGACCCAATTTACTTTAATAGAGCCATGTTACAATACCAAGTAAGAAAATAACTTGTTATATAATCTATTCATGAAGGACCTATCCATTTTAATATTCCATACTAAATTAAAATCTCCTGCCAATACCTTATATTGTAAATAATCTAAGTTAAGACAATTCTTTAAAGATTTGAGGAATTCCTCACCTGGATTATTAGAGGCATAAATATTAAATATAATCAAAGATTTATTAACAATCTTCAAAACTACTTTAAATCCTCTACCTTTTGGATGCTTTTCTATTTGAGACACTTGACAATTAGGCTAGTTTCACACTAGCGGCAGGGGACTCCGGCAGGCTGTTCCGGCGGGTGAACAGCCTGTCGGACCCGTCCTGGAACTAGTTCACTTGTGCTCGCGGATTGCCGCTCCCCTTTGACTATTATGGGGGTGGGGTTCCAGTGGCAGTACTTTTAGTCCGGCTGCCTCTTGTCCTTGCGCTGCCATGCTATTTTTGCACTCACCCTCCTGCCCCAACAAACATAGCTCTGCAAATATACATAATGATCCCTCCATCAACCAATAAGGGACTTTTCCACAGGTTCCACAGCAGTGAATGGAGAGGATATTGTGCATCCCCTAGTAGTAGTGGTGCCTTATCAAGCTCATTACATAAATACAGCACCAGAACTAAGCAAAGTGCATAAATAAAGCACCAGAATCGATCTCATTAAATACTTACAGCACTAGAACCAAATGTGGCAGATAAATATAGCACCAGAAATGTAAGTATGCAAAGCATGAAACTACAGGTCCTAGTCTGGCCTGAACATGTGTAAAGTAAACATGGACGAATCATTCAAGGTTCTGGTCAGTTTAGGTTTGCCAAATTTTTCTAAAGGTTTGGTTCAGATCAGAATCAGTTTAAGCCAAACCAAATTACCCCGGCACAGATTTTAGTTCAGGGATTATAGGTAGGGACCCCATAGTGGGAAAGCTCATTCAGATAGTGATAGATAGAGTGAAATTGCAGGGTTAAGAGACCTGAGAAATGATCAGGTGTTCCACCCAGACAAGGTCCATCTGAACATGTATTAGAATATATAATACACAAAGGAGACAAATTCCCTTCCTGTCTTCCCCGAGGAATTTTAAGTTAGTTCCTAAGAGTTATATGTGTTTTACAGAGCAAACAATAAAGAAAAACATTTTATAATTACTAGTCAGAGAGGATGCAAAAGCTACGCTTAGGTCCTAGAGACCATTAAACTCTATAGGAAGTTTATATATAACACCCTTTAGTCTCCTAAACTTTTAGGAAAATGTGTTATGTATTTTCTTTCCCTTTTTTTATGTATTTTTCTCTCCCCCTCCTCAAGCTCTTGAATGCAATGACAGCAATAGTAAATCATGTCTGAGAGACTCTGAGCTATGGATAAACACAGTTTGACTCCCTTATCAAGCAGCCGGTTTAAAAGCACACGGCACTGGCACCTGGTTATGGCTCAAAATAACTAATGGAAATCACTGACCAAAACCCTCAAGTGTGAATAAGGGCTCATGCACAAAACACGTGGTCGGATGTGGACCACTTCAATGGGGCTGCAAAAGATGCGGATAGTGCACCCTGTCCACATCTGTATGTCTGATACGTGGCTTCGCAAAAATATAGAACATGTCATATTCTTGTCCACAAAACGGACAAGGATAAGACACTTCTGTAAGGGGCGGCCACTTCGTTCCACAAAATGCAGAATGCACACGGCAGGATTCCATTTGATGCAGATCCGCAATTTGCAGACCGCAAAAATGGTAACGGCCGTGTGCATGAGCTCAAAGGCTTAAGGCATTAGACTGGTTTTATCCATAGTGCTTTTATCTAATTATTTGTTTTATGCAACATTTTTCTGGCAAAAAGCTGTCCAATAAAATAGAAAATAATGACACTACATTTCTTGTGATGTTTCCCTTCATTTTTGGTGTGTTTTCCGAGTCCATGATGTCGCTTCCAGAATGTAGCATGCTCGAGATTTGGCCTTTTTTTAGGTGTTATACCAGATTGCTTAAAGATAAGCCATCTTTAGAAAAAAAATAAAACTGACCAGTCAAACTGATAAAAGTGTGTGACCAAAAAAATGCAACTAATCAAATGCTTCTGAAAAAAAGTATGAATTTCATATTTTAAATTTTATGTAAAAAAAAAGCCCCAAAAATTAGAGAAATAAAATGTAAATTTCATAAAGAACAGCCAGTTGAATAGTTTGTAAATGTAACTTTTGTTTTTGCTTTATTTTCCCCCCAAACCCTTCCACTGTTAGGCTACATGCACACGACCGTGTGTGTTTTGCGGTCCTGCAAATTGCGGTTCCGCCAAAAAAAGGATGACTTTCCGTATGGCATCCATTTTTTGGAGGATCCATTTTTTTTGCTGATCCATTGTAATAATGCCTATCCTTGTCCGCAAACTCGAAAAAATAAGACGTGCACTATTTTTTTTGCGGAGCAACGGAACAGACATACTGATGCGGACAGCACACCGCGTGCTGTCCGTGTTTTATGCGGACCCATTGAAATGAATGGGTCCGCATCGTATCCGCAAAAAAAACCTGAACGGACACGGAAACAAAATACGGTCGTGTGAATGAGGCCTGAGGGCTCAAGCAATATATAGGTCATGCACAGACTGTTTGGAGATGCAGACCCATTCGCTTGAATGGGTCCGCAATTTACAAGAAACCTTCTGCACTGCAAAAAAAATAAAACATGGCATGTGCGGAGGCACGGGCCACAATATTACAGAAGCACTCCTAGTACTTCAGTGGTCTTCAGCTCCGTGTTATGGAGCTTACACAGCCGTTTCCTATATATTGCCGACCGGCCTGTTTGCAAACTCCAATGCGACCACGTGCTGCTCACATCTCAGGGAGGGGAAATTACCATCTGAATGACTAAATGAAAAATGTCTGCATTTTAAAGAGGCTGATTTACATAGCTGACACACAGAGGCGGTATTTCCAGTCATAATCATTGTACCCCTGAGAAGAAATAGGCAATTGTGAAATCCTGGGGACTTTGTGCTCCCATGGCTAAAACAGCTCCCTCGCACTGAGATTGAGGGAGCCGTTCAATTGCTATGGCAGCCTTTGGCCTTCAGAAGGCTCTGAGGGCGGCCAAAACATTGTTCTTTCGACAGGAGCCCCCGTGTTATATAATATATATAGTCGAGTTGTCCACATACTTAGTGGTGGTCCTGTGTCTCTAGCAGTATTATTGGGCTCATCCTAATTTTTTTGCTGTGGTATTTTTTTAATGTTTGCGTGGTGTGTATTCCAATAAACATTTATATATTGTGATCCATTTGCTGATGCTCGTAATTGGTTGGGGTTATCGGCGTATTGGTATAGGTTATGTTATTTGTATTATTGAATCTTATTGGCCTGACACCTGTTTTAATTTCATTTGATGACATTTGGTGTGCTTCACCACTTTCAGAAATGGAGTGAAAAGTAGGTCAGGATGTCAGATAGAAAACATGAATAACTTACATATGTTGTGTAATATTTTAAAAAGTCACATCTCCAAGCCAGGCAGCCCCCTGATGTTCTTTTACAGATACAAGCGTACACTACAGATGAGTGAAGTTTTCAAAAATTCAACTATACCAAACTAATTTTTTCGATCTGAATTTATTTGTAATGAAGAGAGTTAAAAATCAGCTTTTTCCTGGCTGCAGAGAGCATGTGCATCATTGTACATTACTGTGCATTGCAGAAACGTGCATGGCTAGTCCGCTGTGGTAGTGAAACAGTCACTGCGCTTCAGTATGACAGGCAGTTGACAGGCTCAGTTCACACTTCACTTATTTGGTCATTTGCAGGGCCAAAACTGACCAAATAACTAAAGTGTGATCAGACTTACAGGTCAATGTTAGCATCAGGTTTTAAACGAGTAGTAACCCAAGATTGTACTATAGAGTGAAAGAGCTCTCTCATTTTAAACTGTCTGCTGATACAAGGTAGATTGCTGGAGATCTGTTCTGTTACACACTGATACAAGTAGTGGGCCCATGACATAGGAGTGGAGAGCAGGGGCGATGCTAGGGTTGAAAACATGCGGGGCACAAGCCCACTGTATCACGCCCCCGTGAAGCCACACCCCACCCCATCACCTGGGGGGGGGGCCTAAGCAGTAGTTATTAACCCCTTTCAGCAGTCCCCCCCTTCACAGTAGTTATTAACCCCTTTCAGCAGTCCCCCCTTCACAGTAGTATTTAACCTCTTTCAGCAGTCCCCTCTTCAGTGAATGGAGGACTGCTGAAAGGGGTTAATAACTACTGTGAAGCGCCTAGCCTTGGTCTCAGGGGTGCTGGCTGGCTTAGCCTCAGGGGTGCTGGCTGGCTTGGCCTCAGGGGTGCAGACAGGGTTGGCCTCAGGGGTGCTGGCTGGCTTGGCCTCAGGGGTGCTGGCTGGCTTAGCCTCGGGGGTGCTGGCTGGCGTGGCCTCGGGGGTGCTGGCTGGCTTGGCCTCAGGGGTGCAGACAAGCTTGGTCTCAGGGGTGCAGACAGGCTTGATCTCAGGGGTGCTGGCTGGTTTGGCCTCAGGGGTTCTAACAGACTTGGCCTCAGGGGTGCTGGCTCAATTGGCCGGGCAGAAGGAGTGTGGGAGACTGTGACGCCTTTTTTCTCCAAGCTGCTCCGAAAAAAAAAAAAATGTCATTGCACCTCAGATCAGAGCACCAATCAGACCCCCAATATTAATCAGACCTCAGCTAACAGCCCCAATAGGATCCCCAATGTTAATAAGACCCCAATAAGACCTCAGATCACACCTCAGCTCAGAACCCAATATGAATTACCACCAATCAGACCTCAGATAAGAGCCCCATGCCTCATAGCAGCCCCCAGTAGCCTCATAGCAGCCCCCAGTAGCATTACAGCAACCTTCAGTAGCCTTTCACCAGCCCCCAGTGCCTCTCCATCAGCCCCCAGTGCCTCTCCATCAGCCCCAGTGCCTTTCACCAGCTCCCAGTGCCTCTCACCAGCCCCAGTGCCTCTCGCTAACCCCCTGTGCCTCTCACCAGCTCCCAGTGCCTCTCACCAGCTCCCAGTGCCATTCACTAGCTCCCAGTGCCTCTCACTAGCCCCCAGTGCCTCTCACCAGCTCCCAGTGCCTCTCACTAGCCCCCAGTGCCTCTCCATCAGACCACAGTGCTTCTCCATCAGCACCCATGCCTTTCACCAGCGGCCCCCCATTGCCTCTTTAGCAGCCACCAGTCACTGCATCTCCAGCAGACCCCAGTGCCCCTCATCAGCCCCCAGTGCCTTCTCCATCAGCCCCCAGTGCCTTCTCCATCAGCCCCCAGTGCGCCCTCCCCGGTATTAAACCATTTACACCCTTATCTTATATATTTCATCAGTTTTATATGTATATTTATATATATACATTTTTATATATTATATATTTATATCTCTTTTATAATTTTACCTGTTTATGTATTTCATGAGTAATATTTTATAGTCACTAGAATCCTCCTTTATTCATATTATCATCCTTTATGTATATTTGTTAATGTTGTTTATTTTATACATAATTATTTATGTATACCATACTCCTTTTTCCTCAACCTACCCACATACATAATTGCACTTCCCCTATCGTATTGGCCCCCATTATGTCCAGTGTAGGTATACACGTCCAGGTATATAGGTCCAGGTATATAGGCCCCCCACCCCTCCCTCTAGCACCATTTCTTATATGTTTCCCTCATCCATTTAATCATTTCATCTTCATCTCCATATAGTATATTACACATGAGTCCTTCAAATATTCCTCACATCATCATTCTCCTGTATACTCCCATTCATCCCCATACATATTTCTTTACATATCGAGCTGCCACCATCCCCCTCCCCTCCGAGTGATGTTGACTCTAGCGGCGCCTATCACCTCCACCACTTGTGTTTACCATCCGTAGGACCTTTCTCCCTCTGCCCACTTCAGGGAGCACATGAGAGGAGCCAGTCACGTGTCCTCTGAAACTTCCAGTTCTCATTGGTCGCCTCTTCTGCAGTGTCTCCAGTATCCAAGGGAACTGGGCACGTGAATGGTGACTCCCGGATCACGTAACCTTCCCTTCGGCCGCTCATTACCAGCATCATTGTCGGGTTCACCACCCGACCTCCACAAATAACAAATCGGCATAAGAGAATATTTCTAATAAAGATCCCCATTACTAAGGCCTCTTTACACTGTACCCCTATGTTCACTAATACATATGTTATTTTATTTAGTGTATATATCTAACAGTTGAACTTACCCACTAGAGATGTCCAGAAATATTCGCCGGCGAATAGTTTCCGGCGAGCATAGCTTGTTCGCCGCGGCGGGCGAACATATGCGATGTTCGGTCCGCCCCCTATTCGTCATCATTGTGTAAACACATTCCAGCCAATCAGCAGCAGACCCTCCCTCCCAGACACTCCCACCTCCTGGACAGCATCCATTTTAGATTCATTTGGAAGCTGCAATCTTAGTGAGAGGAGGGACAGTGTAGCTTTTGCTGATTTAATAGGGAAACCGATAGCTAGGCCAGTGTATTCAGTGTCCACTCCAGTCCTGAAAGACTCTTCTGATCTGCTGTAAGGACAGCGTCCTGATAGCACCCCAAAAAGCCCTTTTTAGGGCTAGTACATCAGTCTGCTTTTCATTTTTTTTTTTTTCCTGTGTAATCTAATTGCAGTTGCCTGCCAGCGTGTGTGTCAGGCTCAAAGCGTATACCACCACTCATATCTGGTGTCACAGTAGCTTGCATTAAAAAAAAAAAAAACTTTTTGGACTGTAATAGAATAGCAGTCAGTTGCCTGCACGTGTGTGTGTTTCAGGCCCTGCAAGTGCAGAGTGTCACCAGTGCAACTCATATCTGGTAGGTTTAAGGCAAGGCTTCATCCATAGTGTTTATATCTAATTGTTTTATTCAACATTTTGTTGGAAAAAAGCTGTGTGCAAAATAATAGAAAATAATAAAATACACTACATTTCTTGTGATGTTTCTACTCATAGGTTTTTGCTGTGTTTTCTGAGTCCATGATGTTGCTTCCAGAATGCAGCATGTTCTAAGTTTGTTAGTTTTTTCCAGGTATTATACCACAGGCTTCTCTTTAGAAAAAAAAATAAAACTGCCCAGTCAAACTACTAAAAGTAATGCACCTGAACAAATGCTTCTAAAAAAAGGTTTATGTTTTTCCAAGTTGTTAAACCTGCCCCCAAAATTTGAGAAATAAAATGTACATTTAATAGCAAACAGTCCATTGGAATAGTTTGAAAATGTAATTTTTGTTTTTGCTTTATTTTCCCCCAAAACACCTCCCACTGTTAGGGCACAAGCAATCGACATTGTGTAGCCCGTGCCCGTGCTGGGGACAGCAATTAGTGGTCTGCAATGTACGGGCACAGGGCGTGTGCAGGCTGTTTTTGGATGCAGAGCCATTCACTTCAATGCGTCCACAATCTACAAGAAACATTCCGCACTGCAAAAAATAGAACATAACACATGCGGAGGCACCGGCCGAAATACCACAGAAGCACTCCATAGTACTTCAGGAGGCTTCTGCTCCATGCCTCTGCTCGGCACTGCACCGTATCTTCCGGATTGCGGAACCATTCAAGTGAATATGTCAGCATCCGTGTTACGGAGCTCACACAACTGGTGCCTGTATATTGCGGACCCTCTGACCATGTGCTGCACACTTTCATGTGCATGAGCCTTCATTTAGGGAGATAAATCACCATCTGAATGAATGGAGTAGTAGTCATTGTGAGGCTAATGTGAATGTGGTAGATGATACACAAGGCGCAGCCTCATCTACACATTATAGAAGAACATTGGTTGCATTTCTTTGCAATTTCATTCAGTCACCAAAACTTATTTCACAATAGATCTTCTATGGATCATACAAAGATTAAGCACAAACAATAATAAATAATCATACCCCTACCCATCCACAGGAACTTTGCCCCCCACCCGAGAAAAATAAGTAGGAAAAGAAAATTCTAATATTTCCCAGCCATTTTGACCATAATGAAAAAATGTTCTCCAATTCTTCATGATATTCGTAGCATAGCTTCTTAGAAATGCAAAGCATATTTACTGCAGGACTCAGCTTCAAAACCTGGTGGATCACAGAAGATTGGATGAAAAATATTTACAGGTAGCACTATTGCATCAGGTCTCCCGGATGGGTGCTCTCTGTCTGCTAAATGTCAAGAAAAGGCTGGGCACTCACTATTACCTGGAGTAAATGGTGCTTTATTTGTGGGAATATTCAGAAAAAAACAATAACCATGTCCAGTGACTAAAACACACATTAAATGCATACAATAAATAAAAGAAAAGTATATATAGTCTGACCAGACTTAAAGTAGAACAATCTTCTCCAATAGGACTCGAATGTATGAGTAACTATTGGGAGGATCCGTCTTAAATCTGTTCTCACTGCAGTGTAATCATCAATATAAGAATCGCAATATAATTGTTTATCGCAAAAAAAAATTGTGTGCGTTTTCACAATTGTGACAATGTTCTCATAAAAAACTTTTGCATAAAAAATCTGTGGATGTCCACAATCAATGTTTATATTCTCATGACTGTAATCTTAGAACCGTACCATTCGATTATAATATGCTATTGAAATGTTCGAATCAAGCTAGACAATCGACTCCACCACCAACAAAATCGCTTTAGTTATCCTCTATTGTATTTACTCACAAGCCAGGTCCAATCTCGGGCGGAATCCAGTGTACAGAGCGCGGCTTCCCGCGTGGTAGTTGCACCTGGCCCCCCCCCTCCTGCTTACTCACGTGAGTGTTGAATATTTCACCAGAGGTACGTAGTATATCGAAAGTGTTGGTTTCTGCTGTGATGTCAAATATGTCTCGATTACGATGTTCTTTGTCAACATCTACTTTATACAAATGTTTTCCCAACTGGCGCCAGTGAGTTCATATGTAGTTCCGGTTCTTGGGATGTCACAAAGTTTGGTATAGTCGCAATCTTTTTACTATGTTTTAGAAGTAGTTGCTGTTGATTGCCGTTGTCTTTATGCTGTAAAGGAGGATCCAAACCACTGAGGAAGGGGCCACTTAGAGTCCCAAAACAGCTGGCTCCCAGCCATAAGAAAAGCTCCAAGAAAAGCTCCATACATTGTATAGAGACTGTGCTTGGTTTTGACACTCAGTCCCATTTACTTCAATAGGGCTAAGCTGCAGCAAGACCATGTGACGATATAAGGTGACATGATATGACCTAGGAAGTGGCAGCAATGCTAACGGCGAGGGTCTGGGGTGTCGGATTCCTGACATTTTTATATTGATGACCTATCCTTAGCATAAGTCATCAATACTAATTACCAGATAACCCTTTTAATTGGATGAAATTACAACACAATATCATTTAGTTTTATAATAGCTGTAGACGAGTAGGTATGAAGCTTGGGCAAAAACCATACAATATGGATTGGTACTGCATAAATACTTTTATATCTAGGAGAAGAATACTCTTTAGTTGGATAGGTCTTTTTCAATAGCTTAGGAGTATAATGTACATTATAGAGCAAAAATAATTATGTTACTCTGGTTACATTATTCCGGGATATTCTAGGAATCATTTACAGAGCATTCAACCACAGGTCCTGGTCTATGTTATTTTTCATCCTGTAGTCTACATTTCTTTTGCCCAACCAAATAATAAAATGTTGTCAATAAAATTTTCTAATTTTAATATTACGAAAAAGATTGGGCACACCTGAGGAAATTTGTTCACTACGTTTAATTGTTGAAGGTTATAGGCACATACATAAAAGGATAATTCACTAATTAAAAGTATAAAAAAACGATCAATATATAATATCTAAAATCCAGATAAGCAGTACACAATGCGCAGGAAAAATGATCTAAAGGTGTCTAGAAAATCCTGTACATAAGTATAATAATTAAAAGCAACAATAAATATAGCAGCAAATGGCAAGTAGACAGATACTTCCCGGATTACTCAGCTGATACGAACGCCCGTAGAAAAGAGTACATAACCGTCAAAAAGAGATTAAGGGAGGCAGGCCTGAAGTATGGTTTATTTTTCCCGGCAAAATTAATGGTTGAATATAAAGGAAGGCTGGAATTTTTTCAGACGCCACTGGAGGCCAGTGAATGGGCGGATGGGTTGGGTCTTTGAGGGCAAGGTGTGGGGGGGGGGGATAAGGAGCAATATGCAAAGTAATGGAGCCGCCCCATTCGCTGACCAGCGGTTTGGGGGGCTATTTAAGGGAGGGGGGAGGAGGGTGGGAGAGGACGGAAGAGAAAGGGATTTTTATTTATTTTTCCCTCCCTCTCTGCTAGATGGTTAGGATTCTTTCATTGAATGTGAGAGGCCTAAGAGATAGAGTAAAGAGATATGCTATCCTTGAGTGGATGAAGAGGTTTTTGCCAGCCATCGTGTGCCTCCAAGAAACACACTTGGACAAAGAATCTTTAAGGTGGTTAGACAAGAGATGGATAGTTGCAGGATATCACTCGGTATATACTACCTATTCTAAAGGGGTCTCAATTTTGGTACATAGTGGGATTAGATTCGAGTGTGTTACACACGAGGCGGACGACTGTGGTAGATACCTCTTTTTACAGTGTAATATAGAAGGGGTTAAAGTAGTAATCGCAAATATATACATTCCACCACCATATAAGTCAGAGGTTCTGTATGAATTACATAGATTTATGGTGAATAGACAAGATTGTATAATGGTAGCGATAGGAGACTATAACGCTGTAATGGATCCACTCAGGGATAGGTTTTCTAGCAGAGGGGGAAGGACACAAAATGTGGATTTGGTTAAATTGGCCTTGGAATTTAACTGGATAGATGTGTGGCGTTATCAGAACCCGGAGGAAATTATGTACTCCTGTTATTCAAAAACCTATCAATCATGGTCAAGGATAGATATGGTGTTGGGGAATAAAAATGTAATGCTTTTAAATAGGATTAAGATAAAGTATATACCCATGGTCCTATCGGATCACAGTGCAGTGGTAACTGAAATAGATTTGACTAGGAAGAACAAGGTTCCATTGTTCAAGTTCAATGCCCATTGGTTGTCATTTATCGTAGATTTAGATAATATAATTGAGGAAATAAATTTTTTTTTTCAGGAGAACAATTATTCGGCCAGTAGATTAATAGTCTGGGACACAGCCAAGGCAGTTTTGAGAGGAATTTTGTTTAAAAAGGTAAATTACTGGAAAAAATCTAATAAGGAAAAGGGTAATTTATTGGAAAAGAAACTACAAGAACTAAGTAGGGCATATATGATCAATCCTACCGAACAAAATAGGAAGGAATGGGATGAAGAACGGGAAAAACTAAAAATACATCAGCTTGAGAAAAGTAGGAAAGAATTGTTCTTCCAAGGGTTTAGACTGGCTTCAGAGGGAGAAAAAGTGGGGAGAATTTTGGCAGGTATTGTAAAAAATCAAAGAGGTAAATCTTGGATGGGGGCAATTAAAGATAATAAGGATAAAATAATTACCTCACCGGAAGGAGTTAAAAATGTTTTTAGGGAGTATTTTAAGGATCTCTATGAAACTAGGGTACGATATTCAAGATCAGAGTTGGATTCATATTTAGACCAGGTTGCTTGGAGAAAGATATCCCAGTCCCAAAAGGAATATTTGGATAGAGAAATATCAATAGCCGAAATCAATGAAGTTCTGGGTAAAGTAAGACTCGAAAAAACGCCAGGGTGTGACGGTCTCCCCTTTGAAATATATAAGGCCCTTTCCCGGGTTTTAATACCTGAATTAGTAATAACACTGAAGGAGGCACAAAGGATAGGGGATCTACCAGATTCCATGAAAGAGGCAATTATTACCTTGATCCCAAAAAAGGGTAAAGAACAACTAGATCCCGGATCTTATAGACCAATATCTTTGTTGAACACGGATGTCAAAATCCTGGCAAAGGTTCTGGCAGGGAGGCTCTCTAAAGTGATTAAAGGTATAATCCATGAAGATCAGACCGGTTTTATACCGGGTAGAACAATATATTCAAATATAAGAAGGGTGTACCTTAATATTGAGGCTAACTAGAACAGAACCAGGTGACAAAGCAATACTTTCATTGGATGCTCAAAAGGCATTCGACTTGTATTGAATGGGAGTACCTATGGGCAGTCTTAAAAAGGATTGGTATTGGCGAGGGGTTTATAAAATGGATTCAGCTTATATATTTCAATCCAAGAGCTAGAGTGATGGTGGATGGGAGCTTGTCCCTGCCTCCTGCCTTCACCGGGGCACCAGGCAGGGATGCCCTCTCTCCATTATTCGCTATAGCAATTGAACCTCTCGCAAGTATAATAAGAGATGATGGGGAGATAAAAGGTTTTCAATATGCGGAAGGAGATGAAAAAATATTAATGTATGCCGATGATATTTTGTTATTTATGCACAACACAGGAGATCAGTTTAGCAGAATATTAGATAAAATAGATAGGTTTGGCATTTTTTCTGGATTAAATATTAATTGGGCGAAATCCCATATGATGGTACTGGGTGACGGGCAGTTAGGGAGGGATTTAAGGTTTCAAGTACTTGAGAAACACGAGAGTTTTAAATATTTAGGTATACAAATCTCCGGCAATATAGAAGACTATGAAAAACTGAATGTACTCCCGGTAATAAAAGAACTTAGAACTAAAATACATATTTGGAAAAGACTACCACTCTCTATTCAAGGTCGGGTAAATCTAATAAAAATGATTTTTTTACCAAAGGTACTCTATGTGTTACAAAATGCCCTAGTAAGACTCCCGCAGAAGATATTTAAATTATTTGATCGCCTAATGGGGGAATTTATATGGAAGGGCTCTATTCCCAGGATAAAAAAAGAAGTGCTTCAGCTACCAGTGAGAGAAGGTGGTTTGGCGGTTCCCAACTGGTTTAGGTATTATTTGATAACACAATATAGTCAGATAAGAGGAAGTTTGAATAGTTTAGTGGGAAGACAGGAACTAACAAAAAGGGGTTGGAGAGGGGAACACAATCACTTAGAGATAATGGAATCGGGTACACTTGATAAAAATAATACAGGAAATAGAATTATGAATGTAATGGATCACATATGGGGACAGATTAAAAAATTACTTTGGATAAATGGTTTTCTTCAATATACACCTATTTTGAATAATTTCAACTTGAGGGAACTTCAAACGATCAGGAGTTATATTGACTGGGAAAAAAAGGGGATAAAATATTTAGCTCAAGTATTTGAAGATGATAAATTGAAGGATTTTAATACACTTGTTAGGGAGTTTGGGATCCCCCAAAAGGATATTTATAAATATTATCAGTTTAGGAATGCCTTGAGGTCAGGGGCAAAATTAGATAAATATAGAAAGGAACAATCAGATCGAATATATAAATTTACTGATGGAGGAGAAAAAAGTGGTGCAACAAAAAAAAGATATGGGATATTGATGGAAGGAATGAAAGAACGGATTACAATACTAGCTAAAAAAAGATGGGAAAAGGAACTCCAGCCTCTTTTTTCCGAAGAAAAATGGAAAGATGCCCTTAGAAGTTATCCAATGGTGTCGGATAGGGGTTCACACAAAATATCACAGTTCTTTATAATACATAGATTACATCGATCCCCTAAGATGTTAAAGAAAATGGGGGTCAGAATATTGGATAATTGCCCAAAATGTAGGGAAGGGGATGCAGATTTAATTCACTGTTTTTGGAGATGTCCCAGACTTTTTAGATATTGGAAGGAGATAGCAGAGATTATATCTGTATTTCTGGATGTTCAGGTGATTGAAGATCCAGTAGTTTGTATACTGGGAGCAACTGAACATCTGAAATTAAAGAAGGAAGTACAAATGGTTTTGGGTAAAATACTATTTCAAGCTAGACTCCTTATACTCAGGAAATGGAGAAAAGGAGATCCGCCCACAGTGGGACAGTGGCGTGAAGCAATAGTTAATCTTATTAAAATTCAACGGGTTTCTGAGTGCTATACTAAAAATACAGCGGGATTCGACGAGACTTGGAAAAAAATGGCCATATTAGGTTGATAGTAACTTTTTTTTTTCCTCGCTCCTCTCTCTCCCCCCCCTTTCCGCCCCAGGGGTGGTGGGTGGGTGGTTGGGTGATAATTAATAATGTTTGTTATAGTTGTAATATAGAATATGTTATACTATGTTATTGATGTGACCCAAGATTATATGTTTTAAGAAAGAAAAGAATAAAGTTTATACAAAAAAAAAAAAAAAAGACTGTAATACTGGGCAGCAGATGCTAGGTGGCAGCTTCGGTCCAATAAATAGCAAATAAGCAGCAACAATAGGCAACACAATGCTGAGTGGCAACTTTAGTCCAATACTTCCAATACACTATTGGCAACAAATTGTATCACAGCGGCTGTCCGACATGAAAAGTCACTGATCATTCCATTATTTGGTCTTTCCAATACTTGAGAACATGTGCAAATTTCAACACACTAAAATCCTTATATTTGTACGATAGTGCGATACTCTGAATCATGCGCACACTTCACCGTCACTGCTAGCTCAATCGTGGAGCATTAGACCTATGCGCTAGGTCAGTGACAGCACAGCAGGTGCATATGAGTGAATGAACAGTACTCTGGTTGAATGCAGCGGCGTCCCGCTGTTACTACACCTAGCGGCGTCCCGCTAGAAATAAATAGTCAGATCGGTGATCACTCTATTCTCAGAACGATCTTACCGGTTCCTGAAGATTTCTGCCATCCTGTAGACTCTGAGTGGATACTTTCCTTTTGTCTTCCAGGAGATTCGCTTGCCGCGTTGGTGAACTGTTGCACCTGGGCCCGCTGGTTCAAGTCCAGGTTTCAGCTCCACATCACCTTCTCCCGTGGATATAGCAGTAAGTGTTTCGGCAGTTATCTTTCTCAGGTTATTTGTGGTGCACTCACATTCAGGTGGGGAGGGGGGGGGGGGTCTGACCAGACACGCTTTGGGGTTAATATCCCCTTCCTCAGTGGTAAACGTAGTGACCAAATTTCCTCAGGTGTGCCCAGTCTTTTCCATATATATTTTGTCCTTATCAAGTAGTGGAGTGATACTACTTTGACTGTGAGCACCCTGATTGGTGACTAGTGGCCCTGTGCGTCCTACTACTACGTATATTCTAATTTTAATATTAATCAATGTATGAAATAACCCTTGTGGAGTCCACATCCGATAGTGTTTTACACACATGTTGTACCTGTAGATGTCATAAGAAACATTTATCAACCAACCCAAATTCATCTGTGAAAACAAACATGCGGTGGTATCAGGGCATTTATAATTACATTACCTGTCTTCTTATTCATTTGACAAACTGAGTTTATCCATTCTATGAATCTCAAATCACTTTCTATAATCTGAGCTAAGAAATAAAAAAAGAACTAATCTGTGTTAATACATTTGAAATATTGGTAAATCCACCGCACTCCTATCAAGGGTAGAGTTAACGTGTTCAACCTAAATTGTTCATCCTAAATTGGTACCTTTTCAAATCAAATCTCAATTTTCTCTTTTGGATTTTATTTATTTTTGCCCCAAACCCCTAAACTGGTATCTGGAGGTGAGAACAATCACCATCTGAATGACTGGAGTAGTTGTCATTGTGAGGCTAATGTCCAGGATCTCTCACTATTCTCTGTGAATACGGTAGATGATACACAAGGCGCGGCCTTATCTACACATTTCGGTTGAATAATTTAACTGTCTGAGTAGTAGTCATTGTGAGGCTAATGTCCAGGTAACGATCTCTCACTATTGTTGTGTGGACAATCACATGTCTCTGTGAATGTGGTAGACGATACACAAGGCGCGGCCTCATCTACACATTTCAGTTAAATATATTTGTGGAACTTTATCATTTTAATTTAACCCAATGACGGCAAGTTCATTTTTTTCACCATTTATTAGATTTCATGCTAATTTCAAGCACTAAATATACAACCAAGCTTGGTCCATAACAATACGATAAGAATTTCACCTTTTCTCATCTGCATTTCAAAATATATAACTTTTAAAAACTTTTTGTAGTGATTCTGCCTATTTTTTTTTTAGGGGGGGGAGGGATTGTTGGATTTTCTGGTGTTCACTGTGCAGTATTAGTGACATAACTATTCTATGGGTCAGTGTGATTGTAACAATTGAAAATGTATATATATATATATTTATACTGTATATATATTTTCTTTATCAATCTTTTTTTTTTTACTTTTTTCAAATTCATTCAGCCTTCAAATCAGATCTGTAAGAAATACGGACCTATGGATAATGAAAGTCTTATAATCTGTTATACTGGATATAATATGGAGTTTTTTTTATATATGTGAATTATAGATAGAAAGTAGAGATGAGCAAAGTATTGAAAAATTGTATTCGCTGCCTCGGCGAATTATACAAAAAAAACCACTTTGTGACAAATTACTTTGTCACGAAACTCATTTCTTTGTAATTAGTTAGTGCAATGACAGGGAGCAGAGTTTGAGCCCCCCTCACCCCCTCAGATGTTTCGATCATATAGGATTGCGGCATCTGACAGCAATAATGCAGTGTTGTAAAATAAAAATAAATAAATAAGAAAATCATACTTAACTCATTAATTTGATCAGAAAGAGCTGGACCCTGACATCTTGATTGAAGATCTAGTGCAAAATCTTGCACGGCCTGTGATGACTAGTTTGATGACGAATAGAATTGAGCGAACACCTAGATGTTCGGGTTCGAGAAGTTCGGCCGAACTTCCCGGAAATGTTCGGGTTCGGGATCCGAACTCGACCCGAACTTCGCCCCGAACCCCATTGAAGTCACTTTTCGGCACTAAAAAGGCTGTAAAATAGCCCAGGAAAGGGCTAGAGGGCTGCAAAAGGCAGCAACATGTAGGTAAATCCCCTGCAAACAAATGTGGATAGGGAAATGAATAAAAATAAAAATAAAATAAATTAAAATTAACCAATATCAATTGGAGAGAGGTCTCATGGCAGAGAATCAGGCTTCATGTCACCCACCACTGGAACAGGCCATTGTCAGATATTTAGGCCCCGGCACCCAGACAGAGGAGAGAGGTCCCATAGCAGAGATTCAGGCTTCATGTCATAGCAGAGAATCAGGCTTCACGTCACCCAAAACTGGAACAGTCCATTGTCAGATATTTAGGCCCCGTCACTCAGACAGAGAAGAGAGGTCCCATAGTAGAGAATCAGGCTTCATGTCATAGCAGAGAATCAGGCTTCACGTCACCCAAAACTGGAACAGTCCATTGTCAGATATTTAGGCCCCTGCACCCAGACAGAGGAGAGAGGTCCCATAGCAGAGATTCAGGCTTCATGTCATAGCAGAGAATCAGGCTTCATGTCATAGCAGAGAATCAGGCTTCACGTCACCCAACACTGGAACAGGCCATTGTCAGATTTTTAGGCCCCGGCACCCAGACAGAGGAGAGAGGTCCCATAGCAGAGATTCAGGCTTCATGTCATAGCAGAGAATCAGGCTTCACGTCACCCAAAACTGGAACAGTCCATTGTCAGATATATAGGCCCCGGCACCCAGACAGAGGAGAAAGGTCGAATATTTACAATTGTGCCTGCGCTGTCGCTTTTAGGTTTTCTCTAAGTGCACTAATGCAGATAGAGCCGCTGCTGGGTACCTAATTGGATGACGGCTGCTCCGGTCCAAGGTAGTATAAACAGTAATGGGAGTGAACAAACTAATGTTCGGTACCAGCGCTGGAATTTAAATTTAGTTTAGTGATTTACCTTGTACCTATGTGGGGTTTTGATCCGTGGTTGTCTAGCGACTGTCGGGTATGGTGACAGGATACGGTAGCTTGCGCAGCGCTTCTTCAAAGGATTTCTTCCTGCTCAACCTCAGAGCGTGTACGCCGCCCCGGCCGGTAGCTGGCGTGAAAGGTCCCATAGCAGAAAATCAGGCTTTATGTCATAGCAGAGAATCAGGCTTCACGTCACCCAACACTGGAACAGTCCATTGTCAGATATTTAGGCCCCGACACCCAGACAGAGGAGAGAGGTCCCATAGCAGAGATTCAGGCTTCATGTCATAGTAGAGAATCATGCTTCATGTCACCCAACACTGGAACAGGCCACTGTCAGATATTTTTAGGCCCCGGCACCCAGACAGAGGAGAGGTTCATTCAACTTTGGGTTGCCCCGCAATATAATGGTAAAATGAAAATAAAAAGAGGATTGAATGAGGAAGTGCCCTAGAGTACAATAATATATGGTTAAGGGGAGGTAGTTATAAATGTCTAATCTGCACAAGGGATGGACAGGTCCTGTGGGATCCATGCCTGGTTTATTTTTATGAAAGTCAGCTTATCCACATGGGCTGTAGAGAGGCGGCTGCGTTTGTCTGTAATGACGCCCCCTGCCGTGCTGAATACACGTTCAGACAAAACGCTGGCCGCCGGGCAGGCCAGCACCTCCAAGGCATAAAAGGCTAGCTCTGGCCACGTGGACAATTTGGAGACCCAGAGGTTGAATGGGGCCGAACAATCAGTCACTATGTGGAGGGGTGTGCACACGTACTGTCCCACCATGTTAGTGAAATGTTGCCTCCTGCTAACATGTTCCGTATCAGGTGGTGGTGCAGTTAGCTGTGGCGTGTTGACAAAACTTTTCCACATCTCTGCCATGCTAACCCTGCCCTCAGAGGAGCTGGCCGTGAGACAGCTGCGTTGGCGACCTCTTGCTCCTCCTCTGCCTTCGCCTTGGGCTTCCACTTGTTCCCCTGTGACATTTGGGAATGCTTTCAGTAGCGCGTCTACCAATGTGCGCTTGTACTCGCGCATCTTCCTATCACGCTCCAGTGCAGGAAGTAAGGTGGGCACATTGTCTTTGTACCGTGGATGCAGCAGGGTGGCAACCCAGTAGTCCGCACACGTTAAAATGTGGGTAACTCTGCAGCATGTAGTCGCTCATGTGTGCCAGGCTACTCAGAGGTAAGGACAAGCTGTCCTCTGTGGGAGGTGTATCGTCATCGTCCTGCGTTTCCCCCCAGCCACACACCAGTGATGGGCCCGAGCTGCGTTGGGTGCCACCCCGCTGTGAACATGCTTCATCCTCCTCCACCTTCTTCTCATCCTCGCACTCCTCGTCCTCCAGTAGTGGGCCCTGGCTGGCCACATTTGTACCTGGCAGGCGAGCAGTGGCAGGATGTGAACGCCGGAAGCGCAAACAGACGGCCCGCACTTTATGCAGCAGCTCTGACATGTCGGGGTAGTTGTGAATGTACTTCTGCACCACCAAATTCAGCACATGCGCCAGTCAAGGGATGTGCGTCAAACCGGCTAGCCAGATTTCGCCCATTATCGCACACCACCAGGCCGGGCTTGAGGCTCACCGGCAGCAACCACTCGTCGGTCTGTTGTTCTATACCCCGCCACAACTCTTGTGCGGTGTGGGGACTGTCCCCCAAACATATGAGTTTCAGAAAGGCCTGCTGACGTTTACCCCGGGCTGTGCTGAAGTTGGTGGTGAAGGTGTGTGGCTGACTGGATGAGCAGGTGGAAGAAGAGAAGGAGGAAGGAAGCCGAGTAGGAGGAGGAGGAAACAGGAGGCAAAGAATGTTGCCCTGCGATCCTTGGCGGCGGAAGGACGTGCGCCAAACAGCTTTCCGCCTGGGGCCCAGCCTCCACTACATTTACCCAGTGTGCAGTTAGGGAGATATAGAGTCTCTGGCCGTGCTTACTGGTCCACGTATCTGTGGTTAGGTGGACCTTGCCACAGATGGCGTTGCGCAGTGAACACTTGATTTTATCGGATACTTGGTTGTGCACGGCTCTCTTGGAGAAGTAGTAGCGGCTGGGAACAACATACTGTGGGACAGCAAGCGACATGAGCTGTTTGAAGCTGTCTGTGTCCACCAGCCTGAATGACAGCATTTCATAAGCCAGTAGTTTAGAAATGCTGGCATTCAGGGCCAGGGATCGAGGGTGGCTAGGTGGGAATTTACACTTTCTCTCAAATGTTTGTGAGATGGAGAGCTGAACGCTGCCGTGTGACATGGTTGAGATGCTTGGTGACGGAGGTGGTGGTGTTGGTGGTACATCCCCTGTTTGCTGGGCGGCAGGTGCCAACGTTCCTCCAGAGGCGGAGGAAGAGGCCGAGGCGGCAGCAGCAGAAGAGGTAGCAGGGGGAGCCTGAGTGAGGTCCTTGTTTTTGAGGTGTTTACTCCACTGCAGTTCATGCTTTGCATGCAGGTGCCTGGTCATGCAGGTTGTGCTAAGGTTCAGAACGTTAATGCCTCGCTTCAGGCTCTGATGGCACAGCGTGCAAAACACTCGGGTCTTGTCATCAGCACATTGTTTGAAGAAGTGCCCTGCCAGGGAACTCCTTGAAGCTGCCTTTGGGGTGCTCGGTCCCAGATGGTGGCGGTCAGTAGCAGGCGGAGTCTCTTGGCGGCGGGTGTTCTGCTATTGCCCACTGCTCCCTCTTTTGCTACGCTGTTGGCTCGGTCTCACCACTTCCTCTTCCTCCGAAATCTGAAAGTCAGTGGCACGAACTTCATTCCATGTGGGGTCTAGGACCTCATCGTCCCCTGCATCGTCTTCCACCCAGTCTTCCTCCCTGACGTCCTGTTCAGTCTGCACACTGCAGAAAGACGCAGCAGTTGGCACCTGTGTTTCGTCATCGTCAGAGACGTGCTGAGGTGGTATTCCCATATCCTCATCATCAGGAAACATAAGTGGTTGTGCGTCAGTGCATTCTATGTCTTTCACCGCTGGGGAAGGGCTAGGTGGATGCCCTTGGGAAACCCTGCCAGCAGAGTCTTCAAACAGCATAAGAGACTGCTGCATAACTTGAGGCTCAGACAGTTTTCCTGATATGCATGGGGGTGATGTGACAGACTGATGGGCTTGGTTTTCAGGCGCCATCTGTGCGCTTTCTGTAGAAGACTGGGTGGGAGATAATGTGAACGTGCTGGATCCACTGTCAGCCACCCAATTGACTAATGCCTGTACCTGCTCACACCATCCTTAGAACGGCATTGGGCCCCACCAAATATTGCTGTAAATTCTGGCGGCTACTGGGACCTGAGGTAGTTGGTTCACTAGGACGTGTGGCTGTGGCAGAACAGCCACGTCCTCTCCCAGCACCAGAGGGTCCACTAACACCACCACAACCATGTCCGCGTCCGCGTCCCTTACTAGATGTTTTCCTCATTGTTACCGTTCACCACAATAAGAAAAAAAATATTTGGCCCAATGTATTGAATTGAAATTCAGGCCTTTTTTTTTACAGGCACCTAACACTATTTGGCTATCTATTTAGGTACCGTATTACACTAATATAGGCAGAGCAGTAACGACAGATTTAGCTGAATATAAATTGTAGGCCTAGTATTTAGGCGCTGGATGACAGGTATACGTTTACGGACAGAATTAGACTTGGAAATGCACAGTAGCGTGTGAAGTTATTGAGGATGACCCTATCCGCACCTTCAATCTAATATACCCTTTTATGGATAGATTTAAACTTAGCCTGATACAGCAGAAACCACTGATTTAGGGAATTGCTAAGTTGGGAATTGTATTTCAACCCAGAACAAAAATATATCCTTTGCCAGACAGCAGACAGTATTACAATTGGCTAGCCACAGCTGAAACACCAGATTTAGGGTACTGCTATATTGACAATTATATTTCACCCCTCAGTAAAATAGCAAGCATAGCCAAGCACCTGATGTAGGATATAGCAAAAAAAAAAAAAACACACTATTGATGGTTAAATATATTTGGTGGCAGCTTGTGCTGGCGCACCACAAGACACAAAATGGCCGCCGATCACCCCAGAAAAAAGTGACAGAAAAATGCTCTGGGCAGCCTAAGAACAGTGAGCAATTAAATAGCAGCAGTTGAATGATCCACAGCTGTAGATCGATCACTTCATTAAGTGTTTTTGCTGAGTAAATCCCTGCCCTGCCTAATCTCGCCCTAACAGCAGCAGCTGCATCCTCTCCCTACACTGATCAGAGCAGAGTGACGTGCGGCGCTACGTGACTCCAGCTTAAATAGAGGCTGGGTCACATGCTGCACTGGCCAATCACAGCCATGCCAATAGTAGGCATGGCTGTGATGGCCTCTTGGGGCAAGTAGTATGACGCTTGTGCTTTCAAAAAGCGCCAAGAAAGAACTGAACACCGAACCCGGACTTTTACGAAAATGTTCAGGTCCGTGTCACGGACACCCCAAAATTCGGTACGAAACCGAACTATACAGTTCGGGTTCGCTCATCCCTAGTTCTGATCTGTGGTGGTTGCAGGGCCACGTGATATATGTATGTGATTTCACGTTATATGATGTTGTCTTCCTGCTCTGCTGGATCGCCCAGGCTCACACCTACCTCTGTCTCCTGAATCGCCCAGGCCTGTCATCCTCCCCAGTTATGTTCTTTTTCCCTTCTGAACTTCATAGATTTGTCCTCTCAGGAACGTATTCTGACCATTCTTTTATACGACATTTGGACCAAGGTCAGGTGACCCAAGACATCAGTACAGGTATTAGCCTCTAATCCCAGGTACGTTACCCAGACCAACACAAGCCTTCTCGTAGGCACCGGTCGTACTACATTCCAGTCACCTATAGTTATTTGGGACTATTTCTTTCTTTACAGGATAAGCATGTCACATGCTTCAGCTATGGAGGACACCTTGTCACTCCCTGGAACGTTCGTCTCAGGCCAGGCTGGCACCATGTCCCTGAGGAACTGGAGTCCGTTGTGCCGCAGACGGCCGAGATAGGTACTTCTATTTTAACTCCCTGGGTGGCCCTGGCCCATTTCATCCCGGACAGTATTAAAAAGGATATCCTGGCCGGAATGGACGTGAACCTGGCGTCCATCCTTATCGCTTCACAAGATCTCCCCGAGAACCGGGTTATCGACTGCGGTGACGTCTCCCTCGTCCTGAGGGCCAAGGACGCAAGGCTCAACAGAAGGCTCACCATCCTGGAATTTGTTTTGGCGTTTAGCCTGTTCAGGGACATTGTGTGCTCAGCCGAGAAGGAGGGAGGAACTAGATTCATACCTCTACCTGGTCACTGACCTGGGGCATAAATATGGTGGCTTCTCATTTTATGACTATCACCGCTCCTTCTCGGCTAAGGCCTCATGCACACGACCGTTGTGTGCATCCGTGGCCGTTGTGCCGTTTTCCGTTTTTTTTCACGGACCCATTGACTTTCAATGGGTCCGTGGAAAAATCGGAAAATGCACCGTTTGGCAGCCGCATCCGTGAGCCGTGTTTCCTGGCCGTGAAAAAAATATGACCTGTCCTATTTTTTTCACGGCCAACGGTTCACGGGCCCATTCAAGTCAATGGGTCCGTGAAAGAACACGGATGCACACAAGATTGGCATCCGTGTCCGTGATCCGTGGCCGTAGGTTGCTTTCATACAGACGGATCCGAAGATCCGTCTGCATAAAAGCTTTTTCTGATCTAAGTTTTCACTTCGTGAAAACTCATTTCCGACAGAATATTCTAACACAGAAGCGTTCCCATGGTGATGGGGACGCTTCTAGTTAGAATACACTGCAAACTTTGTACAAGACTGCCCCCTGCTGCCTGGCAGCACCCGATCTCTTACAGGGGGATATGATAGTACAATTAACCCCATCATATCCCCCTGTAAGAGATCAGACCCCCCCCCCCCCTCCCCAGTTTGAATATCATTGTGCGGCCCCCCCCCCCTGTTGTTAACTCGTTGGTGGCCAGTGTGCGCACCCCCCTCCCTCCCTCCCTCTATTGTTTTAATACATTGGGGCCAGTGTGCGCGCGCCCACCCAACCCCCCCTCCCTCCCTCTATTGTTTTAATACATTGGGGCCAGTGTGCGCACCCCCCCCAACCCCCCCCCCCCCTCCCTCCCTCTATTGTAATCATCATCGGTGGCAGCGGAGTAGAAGATTTTCATACTTACCTGGCTGCTGGCTGCTGCGATGTCTGCGTCCGGCCGGGAGCTCCTCCTACTGGTAAGTGACAGCAATGCGCCGCACAGACCTGTCACTTACCAGTAGGAGGAGCTCCCGGCCGGACACAGAGATCGCAGCAGCCAGCAGCCAGGTAAGTATGAAAATCTTCTACTCCGCTGCCACCGATGATGATTACAATAGAGGGAGGGAGGGGGGGGGTTGGGGTTGGGGGGGTGCGCACACTGGCCCCAATGTATTAAAACAATAGAGGGAGGGAGGGGGGGTTGGGGGGGCCCGCGCACACTGGCCCCAATGTATTAAAACAATAGAGGGAGGGAGGGAGGGGGGTGCGCACACTGGCCACCAACGAGTTAACAACAGGGGAGGGGGGGCCCACTGGCCACCAATGAGTTAAAAACAGGGGGGGGGGTCTGCCCCCTGCTGCCTGGCAGCACCTGCCAGGCAGCAGGGGACAGTCATGTACACAGTTTTTTTGTATATTCTAACCTGAAGCGTCTCCATCACCATGGGAACGCCTCTGTGTTAGAATATACTGTCGGAAATGAGTTTCACGATGTAGCTCATATCCGACAGTATATTCTAACATAGAGGCGTTCCCATGGTGATGGGGACGCTACAAGTTAAAATATACCATCGGATTGGAGAAAACTCCAATCCGATGGTATAACAGAACTCCAGACTTTACATTGAAAGTCAATGGGGATGGATCCGTTTGAAATGGCACCATATTGTGTCAACATCAAACGGATCCGTCCCCATTGACTTGCATTGTAATTCAGGACGGATCCGTTTGGCTCCGCACGGCCAGGCGGACAACAAAATGACTTTTTTTTCATGTCCGTGGATCCTCCAAAAATCAAGGAAGACCCACGGACGGAAAAACGGTCACGGATCACGGACCAACGGAACCCCGTTTTGCGGACCGTGAAAAAAAACGTCCGTGTGCATGAGGCCTAAGGCTGCTGCTGCCCTGGTGCAATTGCAGTTCATCACCAACTGGGCAAATATCGATATGGAGCTGTTTTGCCGCCACTTCGCGGGTCTCAGGGCACCATCTTGTTCAGGGTGCCAGTCGATTTTCCATTCTTCGGACTGGTGTCCGAACTCGGTTAATCCCGCACAGGATAGGTCCTTGCCTGGTCCCTCAGGTCTCCAACTGGGCGCCCCCGGGGTTGACAAACTAGGCCGGCCCATAGTGTACCTGGGGAAGAGCCAGGTTTGCAACAATTTTAACGCAAACGGATGCGGCTTCAATAGTTGCAGGGCGCTCCACATTTGCCTGCTGTGCTTCAGGGCTTACCCTCGTCCCGCCTGCCCCAAGAGGTCTGCGAAACAGCTATGAATAATCGACATTGACCTTGATCGTCTTGGAATCCTTCTGCGAGAACACCCCGACCGGGGGTTCGTGCAATTTTTGCTGACCGGCTTCCACACGGGCCTCATCGCCCTGCCGCAGATGTCTTGGGAGGGCGGCAACCTGAGGTCTGCTTCTGAGGACCCGGCGGCAGTGGAGGAGTTGCTCCAACCCAAAGTCGACAAGGGCTTCCTCATCGTCCCGCTTGAGTCAATACCATTCCCTTCCTGTTTTTTTGCGGATCGTATACGGAACCTTTCCTTTCAATAGGTCTGCAAAAAAACGGAAGGTACTCTGTGTGCATTCTGTTTTCATATTTCCGTTCCTGCAAAAAAATAGAACATGTCCTTATAGGGTCCATTTACACATCCTTAGTGTATACGCAAATTTAAGATCCGCAATACACCCGGTCGGCACCCCCATAGAACTGCCCATTGTTGTCCGCAATTGCGTAAAAGAATAGGACATGTATTTTTTTCTGGAGAAGCGGACCGGAAGTTGGGGGCCGCACTCCGTAAATGCAGATGCGGACAGCACACTGTGTGCTGTCCCCATCCATTCCTGCCCCATAAAGAATAAATGGGTCCGCAACCGTTACGGATGATTGCGGAACGTGTGCGGACACATTCTACGGACATCTGAATAGACCCTTATTGTCCGCATTAAGGACAAGGATAGTACTGTTCTATTAGGGGCCAGCTGTTCCGTTCCGCAAAATGCGGTATGCACACCAATGTCATCCATATTTTTCGCGGATCCGTTTTTTGCAGACCACAAAATACATAAGTTTGTCTGCAAGAGGCCTTACTGACATTTCTCTCCTATAGTAATTTACTGCTATTTGAGATTTGGGAAAACTCTTTGCATTAAGAAAAAAATATCTATTGGATCTAAGAAACAAAATGGATCTTTCTACAGACAGTGACATGGTCCATGATTGCATCTAATTCAGATGTTTTGCTTTTCTGTTGTTTATTTGTACTTTTGGTTACAAGATCGGGGATTGACTGAAACGTTCCGCGATATATGAGTAATACTTGATACATTGTAACATATTTAGCTGCACCGAATGAAATTGAATACATGAAATATCCCTTGAACCAGGATAACGAGTGCCGTGGCTCCTCTTTACTATACACACAGCCCTGCTATACACACTCCTAGCAAACACAGCATTGCTGCGCAGCTGACATACACACACCTTCGTGGTAGCGAAGCGATTACCTGAAATAGTGCAAAATAAACAAAACAAAAATCTAACCTGCTCCATTTGCTCACTATGGGCTGGCTGCCATCTTAATTGAAGATCTTGGCTGAAGTCCTGTGCGTAGTGACATATGACGTCATCACACCTGCATTCATGGTGACGTCATCTCGGGTTGCGTAAGATTTCTCGCCAGATCTTAAAGCAAGATGGCTGCTGGCCCGTTGCAAGCAAATGGAGCATGTAAGTATGTATTTATTTATTTTTTACACTATGTTATGTATATCAGATGCCGCGATCATGTATGAACGGGGCATCTAAAGGGTAGAATGTCGAGGAGCAGCGCAATCGATGTTTCCTGTCATTGCATCCACTACTTACAAAGAAATGTGCCTTGTGACAAAGTAATTCGTCACAAAGTGAATTTTTTTTGTCAAATTTGGCAGCCAAATCGAATTTTCAAATACTTATCTCTAAAAACAAACTCTGACTTATACATCACACACAAACTATTTTCTTTCTAAACAAATCCATCCTTTGTTGAAGCATAAAATATCCAGTGTAGTCCTAAGTAAAACATGTGTTTGGAAAATGTCACTCATGGTTTCTCTTACATTTTGGCCTGGTTACCAGACCTGATATCTGACACCATAGTATCCCCTTCCTGGTGCTGGACTTTTCAATTTGTGACATCATCTAAGTAACTTTAGCTTCAAGTCAGGGCTGGCCTTAGGTTACATGGCACTCTGTGCAAGAGGACATTTTTGCAGTCCCCCTCCTGCCCCAACACACATAGCTCTGCAAACACACATGATGATCCCTCCATTCACCACTAAGGGACATTTCCAGAGGTTCCACAGAAGTGAATGGAGAGGACATTGTGCATCCCCAGTAGTAGTGGTGCCTTATCAAGCTCATTACATAAATACAGCACCAGAACCAAGCTCATTACATACTTACAGTACTAGAACCAAATGTGGCAGATAAATATAGCACCGAAACCAAGCTCATTACATACAGATATCATCTGCGCAGTCAAGATAGCCATTCACATATAAGTATTCAAAGCATGAAACTACAGGTCCCAGTATGGCCTGAACATGTGTAAAGTAAACATGGACGAACCATTCGATGTTCTGGTCAGTTTAGGTTTGCCACATTTTTCAAAAAGTTTGGTTCAGATCAGAATTGGTTAAAGCCAAACCAAATTGCCTCCAATTGCCCCGGAAGTTGGACAATAACACCCTTTAGTCTCCTAAAATACTAGGAAAACATATTTTCCTTCCTCTTTTTATAAATATTTAGTTTTTTCCCTCCCCCCTCCGCAAGCTCTTGAATGCAATGACAGCAATAGTAAATCATGTCTGAGAGACACTGAGCTATGGATAAACACAGTTTGACTCCCTTATCAAGCAGCCGGTTTAAAAGCACACGGCACTGGCACCTGGTTATGACTCAAATTAACTAATGGAAATCACTGACCAAAAACCCTCAAGTGTGAATAAGGGCTCATGCACAAAACACGTGGTCGGATGTGGACCACTTCAATGGGGCTGCAAAAGATGTGGCTAGTGCACCCTGTCCACATCTGTATGTCTGATACGTGGCTACGCAAAGATATAGAACATGTTCTATTCTTGTCCACAAAACGGACAAGGATAGGACACTTCTATAGAGAATGCACACAGCAGGATTCTATTTGATGCGAATCCGCAATTTGAGTTTCTCCTCATTTTTGTTGTGTTTTTCGAGTCCATGATGTCGCTTCCAGAATGCAGCATGCTCTAGGTTTGCCTTTTTTTATGTGTTATACCACGGGCTTTTCTTTAGAAAAAAAAAACTGACCAGTCAAACTGCTAAAAGTGCATGACAAAGAAAATGAAACTAATCAAATGCTTCTGAAAAAAAGTATGAATTTCATGTTTTTCAATGCCCCAAAAATGTGAGAAATAAAATGTAAATTTAATAGAAAACTGTCAATTGGAATAGTTTGTAAATGTAATTTTTGTTTTTGCTTTATTTTTCCCCCAAACCCCTCCACTGTTAGGGCCCATGCAAGATATAGGTCATGTGCAGACCGTTTGGGGATGTGCAGGTCACTTTTGCTGTTAACTGCGCTGATATCATTTAATGGCCTATTTCAATACAACACAAGAAATATATACGCAGGTCACTTTAGTTGTTATTTACACTAAAATCATTTGCAGTTATTTCTGGTGAAAGAGCATGGGGCGGTATTTCAGTAATACACAAAACATTTAAACGCACTGCACGGTTGCATTCATTTCTGGTGAAAGAGTATAGGGGGTTATTTCATTTAAAAAAGTAAAAAATACATACGCACTGCTGGTGAAAGCGTATAGTGGCCTATTTCAGTCCAAGAAGAAATATATATTTTCAGTTCACTTTTGCAGTTATTTCTGTTGAAAGCGTATAGGGACGTATTTCAGTAAACAAAGAGAAATATATACCCACTGCACTGTTGCAATTATTTCTGTTGAAAGTGTATAGTGGCCTATTTCAGTCCAACAAGAAATATATATTCTCAGGTCACTTTTGCAGTTATTTCTGGTGAAAGCATATAGGGGTGTATTTCAGTACTCCAAGAAAAATATATTCTTAGTTAACTGTTGCAGTTATATCTGGTAAAGCCTTTACTGGCGTATTGCAGTATAAAAAGAAATCTACATTTGCCATTTGCTGCTGCACTTATATCTTGAAAAAAACTTTATTCGTGTATAGCAGTAGAAAAATAAATATACATTCGCTGCTGCACTTATATCTTGAAAAACATTTATTGATGTATATCAGTAGAAAAATAAAAATACATATATATTCAGCATTCACTGTTGCATTTATATGAGGTAAAGCCTTTAGTGGCAAATCTCTGTACAAAAATCAAGATATATTCAGCGTTCAGCGCTTCAGTTATGTGGGAAAGTACTTTTTGCGGTATGGACTGAATTACGTTGTGTTAAAATTTTGTATTTAGGTTTCACACACTGCACACTTGCGTGACGACATCCATAAGAGCGGCGCACCAATACAAGGGACTACACTATGCACTAACCCTGCACAAAAATGCGAAATAATTCACACCAGCCCGCATATATCTGCAGTATTGCTTACTGGACGCTACAGGGACTTTTCTGCAGCACAGAAACAGCACGAGGTCCGAGTCTTGCTCTTCCAGCGAGGATCTACTTTCTCTGCTACGTCCCGTTTACATCAGAAAAAATCTTGTATTCTGCGTTAAGCGCTGCACTGATATGTGCTAAAATCTTTAGTGAATTTTTTGGTGGAAATAAAAATTTCCACCTCCTCCAGTAACTTCCTCATCTCTTCTGGGACACTGCAGCAAGATGAGGGTACTTTTACACTGGTGGCAGAGTGAACCGGCAAGCAGTTCCGTCACTGCTCAAGGGATTTTGTGCAAGATTTTTAATCAAGATGCAGGCGGCTGGCTCTTTGCACTCAAACAGATCAGGAAAGTATAATATTCTTTTTTTTTTTTGTATTTTACTGCCATTCAGGGAAAATCAATTCGCTACCACAAAGAAATTTGGCTTAGCGGCGAATCAAAGTTTCCCTGAAACTCGTATAGAATTACATTTCATTGAGTTCCATTAGGTTAAACAATGGAGAGTCACGTGGTTGTTTTTCTGGATGGAATGTATCTCATCAGGATGTAAAATACTCATTGTTTACACTGATTCTCACATGAAAAGGTCTCGGAATATCCCAGGAATCTCTTACAGATGCTAAATAGGAGTGTGAACAATAGGTCTCTACACTCCAAATACAATGTGTAAATGAAGGACCATCTCAGGAGGCCAGAACATGCTAAACTGGTTTATGAGTAGATTATTCTTCAATTGTATATGGTAATGAGGGAAGCCAGATCTGATGATGAAAGGTTTTATTGCTTATGAAGGTGAGACTCAGTGTCTCCTGGGGGAAGAGGAGGAGCAGATAGCTATAGCCACCAAAGGGGTATAAAAGACCCAAGCATGGCTCAGAAAGCTAGAATTCACCAAGGGAAGTGACTTAGATCAGTGACTTGAGGAGAAGACTCTGACTGGAGATCATGTCCTGTGGAATTTGTGGAGGGTTCTTGTCTGGTAAGTATCACTGAACTGACTGAGTGGAACAAATTATAAGATATTGTAATCTGTGCTGTGTATAAGGACAATGTGTCACCGTAGTGTAAATAAAACATAAATGCCACATTAAAACTCATAAGCTATAAATTTGAAGAGATTGTTAGCATTTTTAGAATGAGGCTTTCCATAACGAATATAAACAATGGGGCAGCCTGGCCAAGTGCCATTGTGAATATGGAATGTATCAGACAGTGTAGGGTTTGAGGGTTATAGTAGTGTGAAGAAACAGATATGATAAATGCAGTGGACAATGGAACGTCTATAATACTCTCCACAGAAAAAAACAACCCACTCTAATGCTTTCCTAGGATCGGTTACAAGCAGAGCTAGCGTGGTCTTATGTTCCTCTGTGCAATAGACGGAGTGGATGACACATGTAGTATTAGATGCCCCCTCCCTGCTTTGATGCTTTTATGGAGACGTTTGGGGAATTGGGAGTCTTAGGCAGAGAAATAGGAAATCAAGTTTATATGGAAAATATAAAAGCTTATGAACTTGGTAGAAGAAAATAATTTTCACCATGATTTTTTTCACTAATAAGTTACTAGATGAAGCTAACATTGAAACTAGAGGATATTGGTGAAGAGTAGATATGACTTCAGCAACCAATGCCAGGGAGCTACTGCAAATGCTTCTCCTGTTCTGTTGAACCCAAGCTGTCTGATTATTAGATAGATACCACTTCATCTGAATGGCTGCCATGTAAACTGCATTTCTAGATACCTGTATTGCTACCACGTCCCCCACCACACTTAATTGTTTTCTGTTGCACTTGTAAACAAATTGATACAAACAGAAGAAATTTATGATTTGTTATATTTCTGTTCACTATTCACAAACCAAGTCACACTGTTCACTGTAATGAGTGACTTGCTTGCTGGAAATTCTGGTTGTATCTAGGGCAATGTTTCAGTGTGGCAGTGCACAGTGTGCCTCTCTAATCTGCTTTCAAATGGGTTAATTCCCCAGTCTGGATATAAATCTGCACATTTTGTCTATGTGTTAATTAGTCTTACCTTTTGTCACGCCACCTCTCAGGATCGCTTCTGATTGGTCGGCTGGGCAGGTGGGCGGGCGGAGCGACAGTTTTGAAATGCCGAAGCTCCTCTCCCCGCTCATACAGGTCCATGGAGCGGGAGAGAGAGGAGCTCGGCTGGAATGTAAGTTTTTTTGTGCCATCAGGCACACATCGGAGTATTTTGGAGAGGTAGGGAGAGGTAGATTAGGCAGGGAGAGTAAGGAGAAAAAAAAGTTTTTTTTTATTGCAGTTTAGCACCCGGATCAGATGTTTGGGATCCACAGCACTCAACTGTGTGACCCTAGACCCCTGCAGAGGTGCTGCAGCTTGCCCCCTGCCCCCAAAAACAATTTTTTTTGGGGGGCACAAGTATTTATTTTTTAGTTTTTGCATGCGCTGACTGTGGTGATCCGAAATACACAGGGCGTACAGGTCCTTAAGTACCAGGACATCAGGGCGTACCTGTACTCCTCTTATCGTCCGGCCAGTGTTAGCGCATTGCCTACCACATTGCTGATCAGCGCGTTTTAATATTATTATTTTTTTACACTTTTTGTGATTTTCAATTTTTATTTTATTTTTTTAATATATTTTTTCTGTTAGGTGTAGGGCAAAGTACGTGAAAACCCATCCCCCACACACATACACACTAAAGTTTCCCACACACACACTTCACTATGGCCCGCCAGATGTTCTTGGCTGAGGAGGCATACACCCTGTTTGCCTCTTAATCCGAGAATCCCAGTGAGGACCACTTTCCTCTTGTCATCTGCGTCCTCCTTATCATCAAGTGATGATGATGAGCCCCCAAGCCGGCGGAGATGCCGCCAGGCAGAGCAAGGGGACCGCCATGCAAGGGACCCTGTGGCCCACACTAGTACGAGAAGCTCTGGGGTTTGTACTAGATTTTCCGGCCCACCATATAAGTCCACCTGAGCCCCCTACAATTGAACTTGTCTGGTGTACTCCAGAGCTTTTTGAGCCTGTAATTCCTGATTTTGTTGGCCAAGCAGTAATCTAGATTCCTACAGTGGGCTGAGAAAAATATCTTGGTCAAATTCCAACTTTGTATAAAAAAATTGGAAAAGTTGTTTTTGCCAAGATATTTCTCTCACCCAGCATGGGTATATGTAAAATGACACCCAAAAACACATTCCCCAACTTCTCCTGAGTACGGCGATACCAGATGTGTCACACTTTTTTGCAGCCTAGGTGGGCAAAGGGGCACATATTCCAAAGTGCACCTTTCGGATTTCACCGGTCATTTTTTACACATTTTGATTGCAAAGTTCTTCTCACACATTTGGGGCCCTAAATTGCCAGGGCAGTATAACTACCCCACAAATGACCCCATTTTGGAAAGAAGACACCCCAAGGTATTCCGTGAGGGGCATGGCGAGTTCCTAGAATTTTTTATTTTTTGTCGCAAGTTAGTGGAATATGAGACTTTGTAAGAAAAAAATAAAAATAAAAAATCATCATCATTTTCCGCTAACTTGTGACAAAAAATAAAAAGTTTTATAAACTCACTATGCCCATCAGCGAATACCTTAGGGTGTCTACTTTCCGAAATGGGGTCATTTGTGGGGTTTTTCTACTGTTTGGGCATTGTAGAACCTCAGGAAACATGACAGGTGCTCAGAAAGTCAGAGCTGCTTCAAAAAGCGGAAATTCACATTTTTGTACCATAGTTTGTAAACGCTATAACTTTTACCCAAACATTTTTTTTTTTTTGCCCAAACATTTTTTTTTTATCGAAGACATGTAGAACTATAAATTTAGCGAAAAATGTATATATGGATGTCGTTTTTTTTGCAAAATTTTACAGCTGAAAGTGAAAAATTTCATTTTTTTGCAAAAAAATCGTTACATTTCGATTAATAACAAAAAAAGTAAAAATGTCAGCAGCAATAAAATACCACCAAATGAAAGCTCTATTAGTGAGAAGAAAAGGAGGTAAAATTCATTTGGGTGGTAAGTTGCATGACTGAGCGATAAACGGTGAAAGTAGCGTAGTGCCGAAGTGTAAAAGTGCTCTGGTCATGAAGGGGGTTTAAGCTAGCAGGGCTGAAGTGGTTAAACCCCTAAGATGAACACGGTTAAAAAAATAAAATAAAAACTGTGCCAAAACAGTTATTTTTTGGCAAATTTTCAATTTTTAACCTTTTTTTCCAGTAACAAAGCAAGGGTTAACAGCCAAACAAAACTTAATATTTATTACCCTGATTTTGCAGTTTACAGAAACACCCCAAATACGGTCGTAAATTGCTGTATGACCAAATGGCAGGGTGCAGAAGGAAAGGAACGCCGTATGGTTTTTGGAAGGCAGATTTTGATGGCCTTTTTTTTTTTTGGCACCATGTCCCATTTGAGGAACCCGTGATGCACCCCTTCAGTAGAAACTCCATAAAAGGGACCCTATATAAGAAACTACACCCCTCAAGGTATTCAAAACTAATTTTACAAACTTTATTAACCCTTTAGGTGTTCCTCAACAGTTTATGGACAATGGAGATGAAATTTCAGAATTTCTATTTTTGGTAACCTTGCCTCACAAAAATGTTATATAGAGCAACCAAAAATCATATGTACCCTAAAAATGCTGAAACTGCCACCTTATCCCATAGTTTCCAAAATGGGGTCACTTTTATGGAGTTTCTACTCTAGGGGTGCATCAGGGGGGCTTCAAATGGGACATGGTGTAAATAAACCAGTCCAGCAAAATCTGCCTTACAAAATCCACACGGCGCACCTTTCCCTCTATGCCCTACCGTGTGCCCGTACAGTAGTTTATGGCCACATATGGGATGTTTCTGCAAACTACAGAATCAGAGTAATAAATATTGAGTTTTGTTTGGCTGTTAACCCTTGCTTTGTAACTGGAAAAAATGGATTAAAATGGAAAATTTGCCCAAAAATTGAAATTCTGAAATCTTATCTCCATTTGCCATTAACTCTTGTGGAACACCTAAAGGGTTAACAATGTTTGTAAAATCAGTTTTAAATACCTTGAGGGGTGTAGTTTCTAGAATGGGGTCATTTTTGGGTGGTTTCTATTATTTAAGCCTCACAATGTGACTTCAGACCTGAACTGGTCCCTAAAAATTGGGTTTCTGAAAATTTCAAGATTTGCTTCTAAACTTCTAAGCCTTGTAACATCCCCAAAAGCTAAATGTTACAGGAAAAAATGATTAAAATAGAAGATTTTCCCAAAAATTTAAATTCTGAAATTTCATCTCCATTTGCCAATAACTCTTGTGGAACACCTATAGGGTTAGCAAAGTTTTTAAAATCTGTTTTAAATACCTTGAGGGTTTTAGTTTCTTAGATGGGGTCACTTTTATGGAGTTACAAAAACCACACGGCGCACCTTTCCCTCTACGCCCGTACAGTATTTTACGGCCACATATGGGGTGTTTCTACAAACTACAGAATCGGGGCAATAAATATTGTGTTGTGTTTGCCTGTTAACCTTTGCTTTGTTACTGGAAAAAAATTATTAAAATTGAAAATTTTCCAAAAATCGAAATTCTGAAATTTTTTATCTCCATTTGCCATTAACTCTTGTGGAACACCTAAAGGTTTAACAATGTTTGTAAAATCAGTTTTGAATACCTTTTAAGGGGTGTCGTTTCTAGAATGGGGTCATTTTTGGGTGGTTTCTATTGTGTGAGCCTCACAAAGTGACTTCAGACCTGAACTGGTCCTTAAAAAGTTTCGGAAAAATTTCAAGATTTGCTTCTAAACTTCTAAGCCTTCTAACGTCCCCAAAAAATAAAATGTCATTCCCAAATCGATCCAAACATGAAGTAGACATATGGGGAATGTAAAGTAATAACTATTTTTGTAGGTATTACTATGTATTATAGAAGTAGAGAAATTGAAACTTGGAAATTTTGCTAATTTTTCCACATTTTGGGTAAATTTGGTATTTTTTTATAAATAAAAATTATTTTTTTTGTCTCCATTTTACCAGTGTCATGAAGTACAATATGTAATGTAAAAACATTCTCATAATGGCCTGGATAAGTCAAAGCGTTCTAAAGTTATCACCACATAAAGTGACACTGCTCAGTTTTGCAAAAAATGGCCTGGTCCTTAAGGTGAAAATGAGCCCAGTCCTTAAGGAGTTAATAACTAGCGGAGGAAATCTCCAGTTTCTATGTTCTTGGAGACTCCTAACTGGCACTTTGTACCAACAGTTTAATGTACTAAATAAATTCTGGTAATAACCTTTATTTAATCTGTGATTATACAGAAAAATTTGATTGACAACTAGTGATTCTAACATAGTCAATTTTCACTTTTTATAAATACAGTTGACTTCATGTTCCTGGATATTTCTTACACCTTTGTTCTTTTTTGTGTTACTATAAAAAGGAAATCTCTTGTCTTATGAAACTATTTTTTTTCCAGGTGAAGACTGGATGAGAGGCTTCCATAGATGTCTAATGTTACCTGTAGAAGATAATCAACCACAGATTGTCAGTAATAGCACTGGACATAGACTGGGTGAGAAGACTGCGAGTTCTCAATGTGGGAAACAATTTGAAAATAAATCTAATCTTAATATACATGAGAAAATTCACAAGGATGAAAGTCCATTTCCATGTTCAAAATGTGAAAAAGTTTTTAGTACAAAGGGACATCTTATTGAACATCAGAGAATTCACAAAGGAGATAAGCCGTTTCCATGTCCAGAATGTGGAAAGAGTTTTAAGAGTAAGAATTATATTGTGATACATCTGAAAATGCACAGAGGAGAGAAGCCAAATTGCTGTTCAAAATGTGGAAAAACTTTTGCTGAAAAATCAAATCTTGTTAAACATCTCAGAATCCACACAGTAGAGAAGCCGTTTTCATGTGCAGAATGTGGGAAGTGTTTTAGGGATAAATCAAATCTTGTGAGACACCAGAGAAATCATATAGGGGAGAAGCCATTTTCATGTCCTGAATGTGGGAAATGGTTTAGTTGCAAATCAACCTTTGATATACATCTTAGAAGCCACACAGGAGAGAAGCCATTTTCATGCTCAGAATGTGGTAAGTGTTTTGGTCAGAAATCAAATCTTATTGAACATCGGAGAATTCACACAGAAGAGAAGCCATATTCATGCTCAGAATGTGATAAGTGTTTTAATCGGAAATCAAGTCTTGTTGAACATCGGAGAATTCACACAGGAGAGAAGCCATTTTCATGTGTAGAATGTGGGAAGTGTTTTAGGGATAAATCAAATTTTGTCAAACACAAGAGAAATCATATAGGGGAGAAGCCGTTTTCATGTCCTGAATGTGGGAAATGTTTTAGTCGCAAATCAAGCTTTGATATACATCTTAGAATCCACACAGAAGAGAAACCGTTTTCATGTGCAGAATGTGGGAAGTGTTTTAGGGATAAATCAAATCTTGTGAGACACCAGAGAACTCATATAGGGGAGAAGCCATTTTCATGTCCTGAATGTGGGAAATGTTTTAGTTGCAAATCAAACTTTGATATACATCTTAGAATCCACACAGAAGAGAAGCCATTTTCATGCTCAGAATGTGATAAGTGTTTTCATCAGAAATCAAGTCTTGTTGAACATCGGAGAATTCACACAGAAGAGAAGCCATATTCATGCTCAGAATGTGATAAGTGGTTTCATCGGAAATCAAGTTTTGTTGAACATCGGAGAATTCACACAGGAGAGAAGCCATTTTCATGCTCAGAATGTGATAAGTGTTTTTGTCATAAAACAAGTCTTGTTGAACATCGGAGAATTCACACAGGAGAGAAGCCATTTTCATGCTCAGAATGTGATAAATGTTTTCGTCATAAATCAAGTCTTGTTGAACATCAGAGAATTCACACAGGAGAGCAGCCATTTTCATGTTCTGAATGTGAGAAATGTTTTGCTTTGAAATCAAGTCTCATTAAACATCAGAAAGCTCATACAGGAGAGAAGCCATTTTCATGTCCTGAATGTGAGAAAGGTTTTAGTGATAAATCAAAACTTGTCAAACATCAGAGAATGCACACAGGAGAGAAGCCGTATCCATGTGTTGAATGTGGAAAATGTTTTAGTCAGACATCAAATCTTGCTAGACATCAGAAAATTCACACAGGAGAGAAGCCATAATCATGCACAGAATGTGCAAAATGTTTTAAGCTTAAAGAAAATCTTGAGTATGATTTACAAATTCACAGGAGGGAATCAATATGTGTCTGTCTAAGAAAAAATAGCCAGATATGACATAAGAGAACTAACTAGGGTGACAATCCATTGAAATTTGTGGACTGTAATAGATGTGGCATATGTTAAACTCCATTGTAGGATTGACTAGCTAAAGCTGTGTTCTGACGTTTAATTGTCTAAACATTAGGACAATTTTCATGCACAATTCATTGCATTACATATGTCCCAGGGCAACCAATTTTAATCCCACAATTTGCTGCAAGGACCCTGAAGACAAAAGAAATTCAATACCTCTGACCATGATGATGTTATGGAAGCTACTGACTATTGCCACCTGTACTTGGAAAATATAAATGTCTATAGTGCTCTCCACTCTGTATTACCAGAACAAGTTGCACTGTCAATGGGCTAACTCTCTGCCCAAAAGCAAAAATAAAATATATACAAATGAAATTTGCAGGCACTCACATCTGCAACATTCAAAAGCCTCTCTTGTGAACCATATGTGGTTCACAAAAAAGGCTTTAATATACCTGTACTTGCCTTAGACTACACATACCTGAGCCTTTCTGTTATTATTTGTTCTTGGTTGAATCTTATTGATGCTTATTCCTTTCTTTATCATTATGACTTCTCCATGAGTACATACTCCAGTCTTATTCTCTCCTATAGCATTAGTTGAGTGATTTACTGCCATTTGTGATTTGGGAAAACTCTTCGCATTAGGCCTCATGCACACGGCCGTTGTTTGGGTCCGCATCCGAGCCGCCATTTTCGCGGCTCGGATGTGGACCCATTCATTTCAATGGAGCCACAGCACCGCAAAAAAAAATATAACATGTCCTATTCTTGTCCGCAAAACGGACAAGAATAGGCAGTTATATCAATGGCCGCCCGTTTCGTTCCGCAAATTGCGGAAGGCACACGGGCGGCTTCTGTTTTTTGCGGATCTGCGGTTTGCGGACCACAAAAAACTGCACGGTCGTGTGCATGTAGCCTTAGGAAAATATATCTATTGGATCTAAGAAACAAAATAGATCTTTCTAAAGACAGTGACATGGTCCATGATTGCATGTAATTCAGATATTTTGCTTTTCTGTTGTTTATGTTAATCGTACATTTAGTTAGTAGATCAGTGATTGACTAAAACGTTCCGCGATATATGAGTAAGGCCAAATGCACGCGGCCGTGTTCCGCGGCCGAGAGCGGTCCGTGGTAAACGGCCTGTTCAGAGCAGGAGCGCACAGTGTCATCGGTTGCTATGACTCTGTGCGCTTCCTGCTCTGAACAGGAATCCAGGCCGTGTTACCACGGACCGCTCTCGACCACGGAACACGGCCGTGTGCATTCGGCCTAATACTTGATACATTTTACCCTATTTATCTGCACCGAATAAAATTAAATGCATAAAATAAAATATTCCTTGAACCAGGATAACAGAAGTGTTGTGGCTCCTCTTTACTAGTGATGAGCGGGAGGTGCCATATTCGATTTCGCGATATTTCGATTGAATATTCGTGTTATATTCATCAAAATCGAATATTCTTAATTATTTCAATTATCGCGAATAATATGCGATTTAATTAATCGCGTATTGCGATTTTTCTTTTTATAGTATAAGGCAACGGTATTTTACAAAATTTCGTAATATTGCTCTAACTTCGTCTTTTAGAATATGACTAATATTCTAAAAGACGAAGTTAAAGCTATATTACGAAATTTCGTAAACTACACATATAGATTGTAATTTAGCTAATATAGTACTATAATCATTTTTTTTTCTTTAATTTTTTTTTGCCTCTTTTGAACTTAAGTTTTGTAAAATATGTACACTATTAAAAAAATTACTATAGCAGTATATTAGCTAAATTACAATCTATATGTGTAGTTTACGAAATTTCGTAATATTGCTCTAACTTCGTCTTTTAGAATATTCGTCATATTCTAAAAGACGAAGTTAAAGCAATATTACGAATATTCTAAAAGACGAAGTTAGAGCAATATTAAGAATATATGTAAAAAGTTGAAATCGCAATTCGATTATTAGAACTTGAATGAATCGAATTGCGATTTCAACTTAGCACTGCTATATTCCATAGGCTAGAATTAACGAATATGGAATATAGCAGTACTAAGTTGAAATCGCTATGCGATTACTTCGAGTTATATTAATCGCATTGCGATTTCAACTTGATGCTGCTGCTGGGTCTCAACTAAACCAGGTCCAAGTTGAAATCGCAATTTGATTAATTCAAGGTATAATAATCGAATTGCGATTTCAACTTAACACTGCTATATTCCATATTTGTCTAGCCTAATGTGGAATATAGCAGTACTAAGCTAAGTTGAAATCGCCATGCGATTACTTCGAGTTATAATAATAGAATTGCGATTTCAACTTGGACCTGGTTTACTATGGTTGGCTTCAATGGCTTGGTAGAATTAGCGAATATGACGAATGTATTTGTCATATTCCACAAAACGAAGATAACGAATATATTCTCCATCTTCGTTTTAGCTAACTATTCATGAACTTCGCGAATTCTAGCAATCATATAGGAAAGTTTACTATAGAGACAGCTAGGTTTAATTCGCTATGCGATTATATTACTTTGCTTTTTTTTATAAATAGAATAATTATAATAATTATCAGGTATTATAATTATTCTATTTATTTTTAAAAAAAAGCTAAGTAATATAATCGCATAGCGAATTAAACTTAGCTGTCTTTGCTAGAATTCGCGAAGTTCATGAATAGTTAGCTGAAACGAAGATGGAGAATACTTTGTTATCTTCGTTTTGTGGAATATCACGAATACATTCGTCATATTCGCTAATTCTACCAAGCCATTGAAGACAACCATAGTAAACCAGGTCCAAGTTGAAATCGCATGGCGATTTCAACTTAGCACTGCTATATTCCATATTAGGCTAGACGAATATGGAATATAGCAGTGTTAAGTTGAAATCGCAATTCGATTATCACTTGAAATAATCGAATTGCGATTTTAACGTAATTCTCAAATCCGACAGTACATTCTAGTATATGGAGACGTTCCCATGATAATGGGGACGCTCCATGAGCATGGAAGTTGGCAGAAGCGGCAACGGGCACTGAATGGAGCAGCCAGGAAGCCAAGAATCCAAAGGACAGGTAAGAACAACTTTAGGGAAGTGGGAAAGAAAAAAATATAACAATTAAAAAAAACTAAAAAAAACGAATATTCGATTTTGCAAATATATAGCACTATATTCTAAATATTCTCGAAATCGCGATATTCGAGAAAATAATTCGCAATTCGAATACTCGCGCTCAACACCACTCACAGCCCTGCTATACACACACCTAACAAATAGTGATGAGCGGCATAGGCAATATTCGTTTTCGAGATTTTTGCAAATTTTTCCCATAATATTCACAATAAATTTGCGAGTTCTAGAATTTGTGATGCCCAGTCATTATTTTTGCGATTGCACAAATCGGTACTAATGATGCGCATATTTTTTGCAAAAAAACATGCAACTTCACATTTTATCAGGTGTGGGGACTTGCTTTGGTAGACAGGCTTGCGGACGCAGTATAGAGGCAACGACAACGTCTTTAACCCTTAAGGACCCATGACGTACCTGTACGTCATGGCTTTAATTCGCGATTCTGGCGCCGCGGGGGTTAATCTGAACGGGATGCCGGCTGAAATCATTCAGCCGGCATCCCGTAACAATGCAGGGGGGAGGGTTCTGATTGGTGCAGGGGAGAGAGGCGCGAGATTCAAACTTCCTGCGCTCCTCTCTCCCCTCCTCTTCCTGTTCTGCACGAGCACCGTCCAGCACCAGCTCCTGCATCCCCCTAATCGCCATCCATCGCCCTCCTGCACCCATCGCCACCCAGGTAGGTTAGGGTCAGTGAGGGAGAGGCACCATTAGGCAGAAAAAGAAGTGAAAAGTTAGTTAGGGGAAAAAAAAAAAAAAAGAACTTTTACCCTAAACTTTCTGGGTCAGTGAGGGAGAGGCACCATTAGGCAGGGAAAGAAGGGAAAAGTTAGTTAGGGGAAAAAAAAAAAAACTTTTACCCTAAACTTTCTTTGTTCCATCTTTCAGACCCCAGCCCCCACCCCCCTGCCACTTGCCCCCACCAGCCCCCTTACCACTTTTTTTTTTTTTTTCTGCGTGCGCTGACTTATCGTCCGGCCACTGTTAGCACATCGACCGCCCCACTGCTGATCAAAGTTTGAATTTTTTATTTTTTTTTCCTAACACATTTTTTTGCCTGGACTTTTTAGTACACGAACACCCATTGCCCCCACACACACGCACATATACACGCACACACACCCATGGCCCGCCGGATGTTCTCGGCCGAGGAGGCATACGCCCAGATTGCCTCCGACTCCGAGAGCCCCAGTGAGGATGAGGATGACTACACGTTCCTTTTGTCATCCGCATCCTCCTCATCATCATCTGATGATGATAAGCCCCCAAGGCGGCGGAGCCAGGGGCCCCACATGCTAGGGATCCTGTGGCCCACCCAAGTACGAGCCGCCCTGGGGTTCGTACTGGTTTCCCGGCCCATCAAATAAGTCCACCGGAGCCCCCTGCCGATGAACTTACCTGGTGTCCCCCAGTGGACTTTGAGCCTGAGATTCCGGATTTTGCTGGCAATCCTGGAATCCAGATTCCCACAGTGGGGTTTACTGAAATTGACTATTTTAGTTTTTTTTTCAGTAACCCACTGGTGAATCTGATGGTGGAGCAGATTAATCTGTATGCCCAACAGTTCGTCGCTCAAAACCCAGGCTCATTTTTTGGCTAGACCCGGTGGCTGGACGTTGGTCAGTGCAGCCGAGATGAGGACATTTTGGGACCTCGTGCTGCATATGGGTCTAGTCCAAAAATCCAGTGTCAGGCAATACTGGAGTGGGGACGTCCTATACCAGACCCCACTGTACAGTATGGCCATGACACGTCCCTGGTTTGAGGCCATCTGGAAATGTCTGCATTATTCCGATAATGCTGCATGTCCCCCCAGAGGTGATCCGTATAAGATACGGCCGGTCATCGATCACTTTGGGGCCAAATTCATGGAGGTCTATGTACCTGGAAGGGAGGTCGCGGTTGATGAGTCTCTCGTTGCGTTCAAGGGGAGACTCAGTTTCTGCCAATATATTCCCACAAAGCGGGCGAGGTATGGCATGAAGCTATACAAAATTTGTGAGAGTACCTCAGGGTACACTTACAAATTTCGTGTGTACGAGGGGCGAGATTCCCGTATTCAACCCCCAGAATGTCCCCCCACTCTGGGTGTTAGCGGGAAACTCGTGTGGGACATTATGTACCCACTGCTGGATAACGGTTACCACTTGTACGTGGATAACTTTTATACCAGCATTCCTTGTTCAGGTCCCTTGCCGCCAGATCCACGTTCGCTTGTGGGACCGTGCAGAAAAATCAACGCGGCCTCCCTGCCCACCCCCTCCAGGTACCTATCCCAGGGGTGAGACCCGTGCACTTACCAGTGGAAACCTGTTGCTGGTCAGGTATAAGGACAAGAGGGATGTCCTTATGATGTCCACAATCCACGGTCACAGCACCACCCCCGTCTCTGTGCGAGGTACCACGGCAACGATCCTCAAGCCCGATTGTATCGTCGACTACAATCGGTATATGGGAGGAGTTGATCTCTCTGATCAAGTCCTCAAGCCATATAATGCCATGCGCAAAACCCGGGCATGGTACAAAAAAGTTGCGGTCTACTTGGTACAGGTTGCAATGTACAACTCTTTTGTACTATCCCGAAGTGATGGCAGCACAGGGACATTCCTCCAATTCTATGAGGCAGTCCTCAAGGACCTGATCTTTTCGGACCGGGAAAGAGCAGGCTGGAGTACCTCGGGAACTGGAGGCGCCCGGATCGTCCCTGGCCAACACTTTCCAGGTGTGGTCCCCCATACTGGAAAGAAGGGACAAACCCAAAAAAGATTCAGAGTGTGTCACAAGAGGGGGATATGGAAGGACACCACCACTCAGTGTGACACTTGCCCCGATCATCCGGGCCTCTGCGTTATCGATTGCTTCAGGGAGTATCACACTTCCATGGAGTACTAAATTTTTATAATCCCCAACAGTCCACTAGAGAATATAAAAAACTATGGCTCTCAGACTTGGCTCTGGAGACACGGAAACAATTTTTTCCCCCAAAAAAATATTCGTTTTAGAGCAGGCATCCTCAAACTGCGGCCCTCCAGATGTTGTAAAACTATAACTCCCAGCATGCCCAGACAACCTACAGCCATCAGCGGGGCATGGTGGGAATTGTAGTTTTACAACATCTGGAGGGCCGCAGTTTTTAGGATGCCTGCTTAGTGTCTCCAAAGTCCATACATATTGGGCATCGTCGCGTGCGTAAAAGTCGTCGCTATAAAAATAACAATTCACCAAACCCCTCGGATGAACAGCGTTAAAAATATAAAATAAAAACGGTGCCAAAACACAAATTTTTGGGCAAAATTTCCATTTGAATCCTTTTTTCCGGTAATAAAGCAAGGGTTAATGTAAAGGGGGAATATTAATTACCAATATTATGCGAATATCGATAATTAATATTCCTAAATAGGAGGAGCCGTCTAGTGAAGACTCCGCCTATTTATACCTTTATATAACAATAACAATATCCTCACTATGCCTTACACTAATCACTATACTAGCTGCATGCGCCTTACTAACTCCTACCGCTAACAAGTACACACTACACAAGGGTACAAAGTATAACGGTATTTATTAACACACTAAGCACGCAATACAGTAACAATACACAGCACTACACATATACAATACTCAAACTACGCTACAAGTTCCCAATTCCACCCATAAACTAACTATACAATACACACATACAGGTATAACAACCCACCCACCTGACTAATATTCTATCCCTAGGGGGCACGACGAGGGTTGACGGTGGTCGTGCTGGGGTAAAGCAGACCACAAACCAATGCAGGGGTGATAACTAAGGGAATGAGGGTATGGCAAGGGTTATATAATACCAGGGGCAAGGGAATGAGGGTATGGCAAGGGGTTACCAGGGGAATAGCAGGGGATGGCAAGGGTTAATATAATAACCAGGGGCAAGGGTTATTATAATGGGGGGTATGGAAGAGAGTTGGGGATTATTGTGGGGGGCTTAGCGTTGGTGGATAGTGGGGGGGCTAAATAGTGGGGGGGTAAATAGATTGGAGGGGATAATAGCGTGGTGGGATAGTGGGGGGGGGGGGGGTAAATAGAGTGGAGGGGATAATAGCGTTGGTGGGATAGTGGGGGGGTAAATAGAGTGGAGGGGATAATAGCGTTGGTGGGATAGTGGGGGTTAGTGGGGTTTCGTTAGTGGGATAGTGGGGGGTTAATAAAGATACTTAGGGTCCTGCTCGTGTCCAGGGGGGCTCGTCAGTCCAGGGGATGATTCTCCAGGTAAGGTGGGCGGCCGGCTCTCTTCTGCTTAGTGTCGGGCCAGCCGGACTTATATGTCCAGCCGCCCGCACTCCGTACCGCCCACACAGCGGCGCGCGAGCGCGCACCACTGTGAGGAACACGTGGGCCGGCGCGGTGAGATGACATCACCGCGCCTGCCCGCGCATCCCTGCACGCGCGCCGCAGGCCCGCGTGTACTGGCTGACAGGCGGGAGATCCTTTGATCTCCCGTCTGCAGCTCTTAGCATTCCGGAATGCGCATAATAGAGGGAGCGGAGGTGTCTCCACTTTCTCTATTATGCTCCAATTATCTCCAGCCGGGCTGGAGATAATTGGAACAAAAGGATTCAAATTCATTAGAATTTGAATCCTTTTGAGGTCACCAGAATGACCGGACCTTATCCGGTCATCCTGGCGCCTTTACTCAGAATGCATCAATGTGAATGCTTGGGCCACATTCACATTGATGCATCTGGGTCCATGTAGGGGGGGGTTTAATGTATGTGGGGCTGTGTGTGGCAGTTACTTCAGGGGGCATGAAGGGGGACATATATATCTATATATAGAGATTGCACCATATATATATTTTGATTAAAGGGGCCCACATATATATTAAAGGGGCCCACATATATATTAAAGGGGCCCACAACATGTTAAAGGGGCCCACAACATGTTAAAGGGGCCCACAACATGTTAAAGGGGCCCACAACATGTTAAAGGGGCCCACTATATATAAAAGCGGCCCATATATTAAAGGGGCCCATCACCTATTAAATGGGCACGTGTATATGTATATGCATTCGCGGGCCACACTATATGAATTCCCACAGGGGCATGGATGAGCCCCTGGGGAATATCGGAGGCGGATGGGCGCAGGTGCTGGGCACATCTGCGCACATCGTCCTCTGCACCGCCAATACATATACATACACACACACCCACACAATACGCGCCACCCTTCCTCAACAATCCCCCTGTTGTCGGAAATGCGACAATCTCTTGGGGGGAAGGGTGGAGGCATCTTTGCCCCCCCTCAACCCCATCCTTGGTAATGGTCCAGGAAAACCGGAGTGCACCCTGTCTCTTAGGTACCTAGACATCATCTAACCCGATGACTTCCTCCGACCTGCCCTTCACCGTAACCGACTCCCCCATCCACAGGATACACCGTCATCTTCTTTTCCCAGGAACTCTCTTCTACCTTGATTGTTACGGTGTCAGCCCCTCCTACTGTCCGGAGTGGCTTGAACCTCGCAGTCTTTGACTGGTCTTTCTTCTCACTTCTTCCGGTGTTGGTCACTCCTGAAGTTTAGAATGACCACACCCTCGCCGTCTCTTGGCCTTGCTGCCGATCTTCAGGTGTCGTCCACGCCCAAAGAATCTGGAGTGGGTCCACCCTTGCAGTCTCAGTCTCCATTCTGTGCCAACTCTCCTTAAGCATGTCTTGTTCCATCTTGATTGAAGGATGGGTGCGGTTCTCCCATGGACAGCTGAATCGGTCTTTACAAGGCAGGTCAGATATATATCCTCAATAGAGGTGATGTCACGGTACCTAAATTCTAACAACGGGAATACCTCCGTTACACTACACATCCAGGTTTTCCCTCATGGTCCTTACCGTTCAGGGGTCAAAGTGGCAAATGGCAACCAGAGGGGGCCTGTCCCTATCGTGCCCTATTCTATCCCCATTCACACCACCTATTTACACAATAACCCCCCAACCCCCCCAAACCCAAGAGTTCAGTCCAATTGTCCTGTCTTTTGGGTGATTAGGCCTCAGGACTTCTTGTGGAGTCATGTCCTGAGCCTTCGGCGGTTGACTTCGTGCAGTGCCGTCTGGTTCTGGTTTAGTTGGTCCGTTAGTCTCTTGACTCTCCGATACATCCACCATAGTCCAAGGTACATGAGTCCAACCAGAGCCAGAAGCACTATCACCGGGTGTATCAATAAATTGAAAAATGAAGTTGCCTTAGGACTATATCCGAAAAGACTCTCCCACCACGAAACCTTTGAGTCCTTGTCCAATGCTGTGGCAACCGCGGTAATCTTTGTTCGGTCATGGGTGAGTTGAATGGTGGCTTGCTTCTCCGTCTCCCGAAGACGTTGTACGATCTCTTCCTCTTGGTTAAAATCCATTAGGAGATGTCTAAGTTCTTTGCCGAAACCAAGAGGAATCTTCTGAAGTCTTACAGGAACATCGGGGCGGATGTCAAGTCTTTTCTCTGGGGTAATCGGGGTTCTTCCCTGCTGCTCTGCGACGTTCAAACCTAAAACGGGACTAAGGGTGCAGTATGCTCCGGGGCGGAGTGTTCCTCGTTCGGTGCAGTTAAGTCCAAAAATTGCATATGATGGATCACTCCCTTGGTACCAACACCAATACCCCTGCCCCAAATATTTCAAAGAGGATGAGGGCATTGGGTTGGCCTTCATCTCACAGGACCCCTCGGTGTTCCAACACTGGTGTCTGAGCGTCCGCTCCCGACTACCCTGACAGAGGATGGCATTCTCCCTTATCCGACATCCCTCTGTATCAAACAAAGAGGGATGGCCCTCCTCATAGGTTAGAACGCCCGAGGGGAGCTGGGGATGAAGCACCGTCTGGTTGTTAATCATTGTTCCTAGATTGATGACACTGTATCCTTGTCTGATGCGACCGGATACAGGTGCCAGGGACGAAGCAGTGCAGGTTAAATTTTGACATCCATGCCACTGAACCACCCACCAGTTGGTGTGATTAATGGCAAAAGGAGAAATTAGTGGGCTTATTCGCTGACGGAGGTTGAATGGGAAGTGGCCGTTATGAAGTGCCGTGACAATATGTTTAAGGTTGTCCGAGAGTTCACTCTGGACCTGCGTACACGCCAGAGCAAGCTGAGCCCGATCCTGCTCCTCCAAAAGACCCACAACTAACCTCCTAAACTTCTCACGTATAGCGGAAGATAGAGAGGTAGTGGCATCAATGTGCGAGTGTTGTAAACCCTCTAAGACGTGGTCTACATCAATCTGGGTCTTGAATCCCTCCCCGGCGTGTCGCGCAACCTCCCCAAGCTTACTTCTCAGGACTTCCATATCCATAGTGTTCAGGGCACCCACTCCCAAAGCACCTCCGCCAAGTCCCATAGCCACCAGGTCTCTCCTCCCCCTGTTCTTCCTGAGTCGAGAGTCGTCTTTCCTGACCTCTTGCCCCGCCTCTATCCAACCTCTTACCATGTCAATTTGGTTCCTAACGAACTCCTCACACCTGTGATCCCAGTGATCCACTCTGAAGTCATCCACGGAAATTCTCCAGGTAAACAGGATGAATTTTGCATCCGTGATGATCTTCCAGGGGGATGACAGTTGAGGAGCTACAGGGTCTGCCAATTGATGGATAGGGGTGGTGCAAGAGTCCGAATGTGGTCGTACTGGTTGGAGACCTTCTGTTTCGTAAGGGACCCTTACTACCGTAACACAGACCTGTCCCCGTCCTTTGAATGGATACCATTGTTCGTCTTCTCCAGCTTGTAACACTAGTTTCCCTACGGGTTTGGTTTGAGATAGATAGACCCATTGAGTAAAGGTCCAGCACCCTTCGTCGGCTGCCTCACAAAAAGGCCACTTGAATGAACCATCTATATTGATGTCAAAGTTAATGTCCCTGCCTCTGGGGTCTGTCCAATCGGAAGACACATACCTACCCCGGTATTCCTCAGTCATAGGGGTACCATCCATCCATACATCCACTGTAGGGGTGTCCACCCCATTACACACTAAATCCCACCTCCAGGGATTAGTGTCTAACATCACCATCTGGGTATCCTGTTCCCAGTGGGCATAGGTGACGAAATAGTATCCCGTCACCTCAGGAACGCAGTTGTCTCTCATGATCGTAATCATGAAAGACCGTATGGATGGAGACCCCTTTAACTGCGTATACCTTGGGTCCTTGGCATCGGTCCGTACCTTTAAAACTGTGGCTCGATACAAACCCTCCAGTTTTACCGGACCACTCTGATCATTCCAGATGGCCTGATCAGAGTCACTGCAATTTAACTTTAACATCATTATGCTGGTTCGCAAGTAATCTGTGGATACATGTCCCTGTACATAACTGGATTCCCTGGTGATAATCATCTGGGAATCCCTCAACATACAATAAGCCTTCAGGGTGCCTTTTACCGGAATGGGCCTATCGAAATATGTCCTAACCCTCAACCCGTTTCTGCTATCCTTCCCTAGGAAGGTAGCTTTCAGGATATACCAACCGCTGTACTCTGCCCCAGTGACATCTTCAGGACTCAGCAAACCCTCCTTTGTACACAACACTGAGGTAGTGTTGGCTCTCACTTGCTGGTAAGGGTGCAGGTGTGGATTCCTAGACACCCATCTTAAGGATTTGATAGGTACAGGGTCCAAGTCCTGAAAATGCCTGTATTCCTTGAGACAGAGGGCGTGCAAGTCATGTTGTATGGCAGACACATTCTCCACCGGGGTATAATGCTGAATTACACCGTTGGCAAAACCCTCTCTCTGGAAACCATACAGATACCATTGACCTGGTGTAAAGGTAACGTGCTCGTATGGTTCCAGGATTTTGCCACCCAAACATTCCACCATTAAAAGGCCGGGTCCATCAAGTGATATGCTGGCCATACCAATATTAGTCCCCAGGTCCTCCCCTGAAGAGGCTGAGCCTGCCACCAACATGCTTACCACCAGTGTCACAAGCTGGATACGTATCCCATTCAGAGGATGCCTAGCTCTTCCCTGGTAGTGAGGTCCCATGGAGTGTCTCCCTCTTGTGTTCTGCAATGAGATGGAATATGTATAAGTGTATTGGATTCACCTTCGACCCACCAAGCCCTTTCCTCCCCCCCCTCACCCAACTCGGAACGGTCTTCGTTATTGAGTTGGGGAGGCTCGGGTGGCTTTGGCCTGGTCGATGTGAATCCAAAAAACTTCCTGGCGTCTACGGGATTTCCTCTTGCTCGTGATAGGCCTTTGTACCTTCAGCATGGTGTCCCCCATCACTTCAAGGACCTTGTACGGTCCTTCCCAGTTTGCGTCCCAAGGGCCGACCCGACGAAAAGACTTTCACCATTACCATTTCTCCTACAGAGGGCATAGGTGTTTCCCCCTGTAGATACGGTTTGTGTAACCGTATAGCTGCATGAGGCAGTAACTCCTTCAGGTTCTGCTGAACCTGTTGAAGAAACAAGTCCCTGGCGATGGCGTTCTTCGTGGGCTCCGACACTTGGGGTTCGTTTGGTAGACATAGGGGCATCTTACGTCCGGTCATGAGTTCAAATGGGGAGATACCGGTAGTAGAGGCCTCTGTGGCTCGGATACCCATTAGCACAGCTGGAAGGGAGGTTACCCAAGAGGAACCTTTCTCCAGCAATGCCTTTGAAAGCCGGGTTTTGATGGTCCGGTTCATCCGCTCCACGATGCCCGCTGACTGAGGGTGATAAGGGACATGAAACCTTTGCTTTATGTCTAGGAGACCACAAAGCGCTTTCATGACCTTACCCGTGAAATGGGTCCCTCTGTCAGATTCTATCAATCTGGGGATCCCCCATCGTGACAGAACTTGTTCCCAGAGAACACGGGCAGTGGTGGAGGCCGAATCATTGACCGTAGGGATGGCTTCTACCCACTTCGAGAAGACATCCACTACCACCAGGGCGTAACGACAGTTACGACTCCCAGTTGGCAAAGGTCCGATGAAATCAATTTGGATAGCGGACCATGGACCATCAGCAGGAGGAACCCGCTGTAACACTGGCTTCAAGGCAGATGCCCTTGGGTTAACCTGAGCACACACCAGGCACTGTTGCGTAACCTCCTCTACTGTGTTGGACATTCCGGGCCAGTACAATTTGTCTCTCAGGAGAGGCAAGAGCTTATTCCGGCCAAGATGTCCAAACATTTGGTGGTTCAACCGTGTCAGCTCTGCTTGCAGATGCTGAGGAACCACCGGGAGAGGAAGCGACTGTGTACCGGTGTCGTAACACAGGATCCCCTGTTGTAAGGACCAGGGATGCTGTGGTACTTGGATGTGTGTCATTAGAAGAGGATCCTTAGCTTGTTCCTCCTCGAATGACACCGGGCTGTCACTCAGATGGGTATGTGCTGCAATCCGGAATGCGGGCAGTGGCTCAGTGCCTGGTTCCCTAAAGGTCCCAGATACTGCTGCTAGTTTTGCCAGTTCGTCTGCCTGGTTGTTACCTATTGTCAAAGGTTCATCCCCTTTTTGATGCGCCGGGATTTTTATGATGGCTGCTTCCGCCACGTGTGCCATACCCCACTCCCACAGTTCCTTCAGGACTGACACATGAGCCAGAGGTTTGTTTTGGCTGTCCACAAATCCTCTTCTCTTCCAAACGTCCAGGTGCAATGTGAGGGAGCGAACTACATATGAGCTGTCGCTATATATAGTTCGTTTCCCTGGAGGGTGAAGAAGCAGAGCCTCTTTAACAGCCTCCAACTCTGCCCGCTGTGCTGACATGTGACCCGGTAACCGGACAAGACTCTGGGTACCAGTGGTCTCATCCAGCACAGCAAAACCTGTGACATATTCCCCATCCAGATAGAACCGAGAGCCATCAACAAAGATGACTCTGTCATCTGGATGCTTGTCAGTCCTGAACATCTGTGGAGAGTCGTCCATTACCGGTTGGCCACAGTCATGTTCAGTTCCAGTCAGGTTAAGCAACTGGGACAGAACATACTTGGCCTTGTGGTCCACCTGCAGATTCCGGCCGCTGAGATCCATGATCCATCTCCCGAATCTCTGTTGGGAGACTCCAGGGAGAGTATCACGGAGTAAAAGGGTCAACGGTGAATGTGGAGTCTGCAAAGTGAGGGGCCGGAAGCCAACAATATGCTCAGTGGTCTTAACAGCATAGTGTATGGCTGCCAATTGCTTGGCGCATTCATCGAACCCTCGTTCGACGGGCGAAAGCAGCCTGGAGAAGTATCCCAGCGGTCTAGTCTCGTAGCCTACTTTCTGTACTAGGACCGCTGCGATAGACTCGATCCCTGCATGCGCCTGTATGGCCAGTTCCCCATCTGAATGTGGAGTGGCCAACACAGGCGCCGAGGAGAGGTCCCTTTTCAGGGTTGAAAAGGCCTCTTCCTGCGCATCGGACCATCCTTTGATTGAGGGTTCCTCTCCCCGAAGGAGTTCGTAGAGAGGTTTCGCTTTGGCCGCGAAATCCTCTATGAACTCCCTCATGAAGTTGGCAACCCCCAGGAATTTTCTCAAATCCTGAAGGGTGCCAGGCCTGGGTAACTTTACCATGGCTTCCACACGGGCCGTCATGATACCTTTGGTTCCACAGGAAATTTGGACCCCAAGGAAAGTTACCTCTGCTTTAGCCAGATTTGCCTTATGGGGACTCAGTTTGAGTCCTGACTTTGCCAGGAGTCCTAGCAGCTCTTTCAACAGAACCAAGTGTTCCTCCATGGTTTCTGTATGCAAAAGCAAGTCGTCCACGTATTGTAAAAGGCATTCCGGTCGTGAGAATACACTCAGCACAGCCGCCAATGCCTGATGGAAATACGTGGGGCTGCTATGGAACCCCTGGGGCAGTACCGCAAACATGTACTGTTTGTCCCCCACCGTGAAAGCAAATTTGTACCGACACGACTCCGTGAGTTCGATGGAGAAGAACCCGTTGGCAACATCGATGGTCGAGAATACGCGGCTTTTGCCACTTATTCTGGCCATGATGTCGGGAGTTTGGGCCACCACTGGGGCTGACATTGGGGTGTATTTGTTAAGGACACGGAGGTCTATGGTCAGCCTCCATGCATTTGTGTCCTTTTTCTTAACTGGCCAGAGGGCATTGTTGCACTTTGAGTTGCCCTCAATGACCACACCCCTAGTCTTCAATTCAAGGATTGTGTCCATGATTGAATGGGTGGCCTCTGGTGGAAATCGATATTGGCGTTGAGGTGGAGGGTCAGGACCCTCGATGTCTACCAAAACGCCAATCAGTCTGCCACAGTCATTCTTACTTTGGGCCCACAGATCAGGGTGCTTGTACACAATAGGCTCAAGGTCTGGATTGTGTGAGACCTCAGGCCACTTGTGTTCCAGCACATCAGTAGAGTTATCTACTGCTGGCAAAGGTGGTCCCAGATACTGGCGTTGAATGACAAACACCTTGGCTCGTCTGGGACCTCTCCACACAATGCAATTTGCCAGATCCAGGATCCACCCATTTTGTGTCATTACATCGGTTCCGATAATGTTATCAGAACCGGGGTAATACCACATGGGTATCCTGAGGGTAGTGCACCTGGTAATCTGAATGATTACCTCATCAATTCTGTGGGCCTTCACCCCCCCTTGTTGGTGGTCAAATCCGATCACCACACACTGAGGGCTGTTGGGGAGTACATCATGCTTGATATTGGTAATGGAAATTTCCGCCCCAGTATCAAGCATGATTTCCGTTTCTTTATCTTTTATCGTGGCTTTTATATGGGGTCTCCCTGAAGGATCCAGTATGATTGGACATACTGGTGCCAACTCTTTAGGGACCCCTAATCCTCATTCGATATCCACCAGACTCCCAGTAGGTACTTGTGTGGTACATACTGCCACTCTTGCGCTCTGTTCCTGATCCTTAGGTGTGGAATCTCTTGATTCCACGCCCCCTGGGACATTCATGACCGCCAAGCATTTTGGTGCTTGCCCTGATGAATGTCCCAGATTCATATCACCCTGTCCCCCCACAGGCCTGGCAAAATTGGGTTTCATCCTGAAACCGTTATTATTGCCATTTTTATCCGAATTTGTCCGGTTAATGTTTAACCACTGTGGACAATTTCTTTTTATATGCCCCTCTTGTAAGCACAGGAAACAATGAAAGTTTCCTGCCCTTTCCAACGGTGGTGCCGTGGGGCGAACGGTGGATGTATACCTCGTGTGTTGTACCCGGTCGTCTTGTGACCTACCGTATACAGGCACACGCTCCCTCACTTTCACAGACTTCTTACTGAGCAGTATGTCTTGTCTACACTGCTCAATAATCATGGCTGCGTCCGTGAGGGATGGCTCCCTAGCTGCACTTTAGCCGGATTGCAGTATCAAGATATGGGAATTTTTCCACAAACATGCGCACCATGCCTTGTGGAATCCCAATACCCTGATCTTTGGTAACCCTCCTGTACATTGCTTCAAACCGACTACACAATGACAAGGGTTCATCATGTATAGTAGGCTTGAATTTTGACAGAACCTCTGGAGTGACATCCCAGTGACCCGTGGCCAGTCTCGTGAGTATGGAGAGACGTTCTTCCTTATCATGAAACTGGCCATTCGTGGGTTGCATCCTCCCAGTTACCTCATACCTTTGATTAAGGTGTGTTGGTAACCATAATCTGAACAGCTCCATGCGATATTCCGGAGCCACTGAATATTTGTTGCAGTGACCTTCGAAAATATCGCATGAAGCGAACGGATCTACATGGGGATCATATTTCGGGATCTCCTTGCAGATCCGTAACAGGAAGTTTATCCTTTCCATACTTGAATGGTTAGGATACATCTCTTCCTGTTTTTCCGGACGTGTTGGCGGATTGGAAGCGGAATATACTCCTCCACTCTCCTCTCCCCAACCGTTGTCCTGTTCCTGGTAACGGTTGCTACTCCTATTCTCCCCGGGTGTCGGGGTGAATCGTAGTGACCGCTCCACATGTCCCCTAGTGTCTACCACTGCGGATGTATTATCCGTCGAAGACCCTGGCGTTGTCGCCGCTGTCTCCCCCTGTGCCGTTCCCGAAACACAAACTTGTTTCGTGGGCACCATACCGTTGGTACTAGGCCTGGACAAATTGGAGATTGCCCGCTGCAAGTCTGCAATTGTTTGCGTCTTTGCAGCCAGGTCCTCCCTCATCTGAACAATCAGGGCATCCGTAGATACCGTATTGTTCCTATACTGATTAATCTCAGTGTACAGCCGGAGTAGCTCTCTATCCAAGTCAGAGTAGAGACTGTCCTTATCCGAGAGTCTCGACTCTAACACACAGATTTCTCTGCCCCTCTCGACCGTACACTGGGCTTCCTCTTGTAATTGAACCTCTAGTGTGTGAATTCTTCTATAGTTATCAACACAACAATTGCAGTGGAAGTTTGCCTTGTCCGCAACCTCCCCTGCCTTTCTTGTGCTGGCAAGTGTCTCTGTGTGTTCCGCCTTCCAAATGGTATCCTCATAGGAAAGAACCAATTTGGCTAGCATTTGGAGGCGTTTGGTGGTCTTGTTAAAGACACTCCTACTAATACAAACCTGGTCATGAGCGTACACCTGGTCCAGTAAAGCGGACCACAGCAGCTCAGCGGATTTGTATGTAGTAGGAACAATGGGATTAAAAGTGCTGTTTTTGGCTAAGTGTTGGAGTGTGGAGAAGTTCATACTCACATTTTTCCGAGCCTCCATCTTCTTGTTGGTGCTGTACTCTCCCGTCCCTTGCAGCTGCTTGAAAGAAGTCCTTTTCTTCCGGAACGCTTCTTCCCGACCAGCCGGACTTCTATGTACCTCCAACGAAGATGGATCTCTTTCCGTGACGTATCCTTCTTCACACCCCAGCAGCGGTGACCGTGTAAAGCAAATACAAAAATATTAGTATACAGATAGACTATAAGTTCTCTGCAAAAGATTTTGTTTTATTTCTGGTACTGTAAGGGAAGTATCGCTTCTCCTGTCCGAATTATCGGGTCCTAGACGCTCAGACACTCCGCTGACCGCGTCTCTCCTGCCCGCTAATTCACAGTACTAGCGACCCTTAGCCTTAAGACCAAAAACAAACGCAAAATCTACGCAGTGGGCCTGGCTCGCCAATGTAAAGGGGGAATATTAATTACCAATATTATGCGAATATCGATAATTAATATTCCTAAATAGGAGGAGCCGTCTAGTGAAGACTCCGCCTATTTATACCTTTATATAACAATAACAATATCCTCACTATGCCTTACACTAATCACTATACTAGCTGCATGCGCCTTACTTACTACCGCTAACAAGTACACACTACAAAGGGTACAAGTAACACAGTATTTATTAACACCTGACACTACGCACACAATACAGTAACAATACAGCACTAAATATACAATACTCAACTACACTACACGTTCCCAAATTCCACCCACAAACTAACTATACAATACACACATACAGGTATAACAACCCACCCACCTGACTAATATTCTATCCCTAGGGGGCACGACGAGGGTTGACGGTGGTCGTGCTGGGGTAAAGCAGACCACAAACCAATGCAGGGGTGATAACTAAGGGAATGAGGGTATGGCAAGGGTTAATATAACCAGGGGCAAGGGAATGAGGGTATGGCAGGGGTTACCAGGGGAATGAGGGTATGGCAAGGGTTAATATCAGGGGATGGCAAAGGTTAATATAATAACCAGGGGCAAGGGGTATTATATTATAATGGGGGTATTGTGGGGGGCTTAGCGTTGGTGGGATAGTGGAGGGGATAAATAGAGTGGAGGGGATAATAGCGTTGGTGGGATAGTGGGGGGGGGTAAATAGAGTGGAGGGAATAATAGCGTTGGTGGGATAGTGGGGGGGGTAAATAGAGTGGAGGGGATAATAGCGTTGGTGGGATAGTGGGGGGGGGTAAATAGAGTGGAGGGGATAATAGCGTTGGTGGGATAGTGGGGGTTAATGTGGTTTCGTTAGTGGGATAGTGGGGGGGTTAATAAAGATACTTAGGGTCCTGCTCGTTGTCCAGGGGGGCTCGTCAGTCCAGGGGATGATCCTCCAGGTAAGGTGGGTGGCCGGCTCTCTTCTTCCTAGTGTCGGGCCAGCCGGACTTATATGTCCAGCCGCCGCGCACCACTGTGAGGAACACGTGGGCCGGCGCGGTGAGATGACGTCACCGCGCCTGCCCGCGCATCCCTGCACGCGCGCCGCAGGGCCGCGTGTACTGGCTGACAGGCGGGAGATCCTTTGATCTCCCGTCTGCAGCTCTTAGCATTCCGGACATCGCAATGGTAATTGCGATGCCGGAATGCGCATAATAGAGGGAGCGGAGGTGTCTCCTCTTCCTCTATTATGCTCCAATTATCTCCAGCCGGGCTGGAGATAATTGGAACAAAAGGATTCAAATTCATTAGAATCTGAATCCTTTTGAGGTCACCAGAATGACCGGACCTTATCCGGTCATCCTGGCGCCTTTACTCAGAATGCATCAATGTGAATGCTTGGGCCACATTCACATTGATGCATCTGGGTCCATGTAGGGGGGGTTTAATGTATGTGGGGCTGTGTGTGGCAGTTACTTCAGGGGGCATGAAGGGGGACATATATATCTATATATAGAGATTGCACCATATATATATTTTGATTAAAGGGGCCCACATATATATTAAAGGGGCCCACAACATATTAAAGGGGCCCACATACATATTAAAGGGGCCCACATATATATTAAAGGGGCCCACAACATGTTAAAGGGGCCCACAACATGTTAAAGGGGCCCACAACATATAAAAGGGGCCCATATATTAAAGAGGCCCATATATTAAAGGGGCCCATATATTAAAGGGGCCCATATATTAAAGGGGCCCATCACCTATTAAATGGGCACGTGTATATGCATTCGCGGGCCACACTATATGAATTCCCACAGGGGCATGGATGAGCCCCTGGGGAATATCGGAGGCGGATGGGCGCAGGTGCTGGGCACATCTGCGCACATCGTCCTCTGCACCGCCAATACATATACATACACACACACCCACACAATACGCGCCACCCTTCCTCAACAGTTAACAGCCAAACAAAACTAAATATTTATTGCCCATATGGTTTCTTGAAGGCAGATTTTGATGGACTGTTTTTTTTTTTTTTTGACACCATGTCCCATTAGAAGTCCCCCTGATGTAGCCTAGACTAGAAACTCCAAAAAAGGGACCCCATCTAAGAAACTACACCCCTCAAGGTATTCAATTGTGGCCGCGGCCACGGTCAGTAAGGTGACAGGAGGGGGTCCTAACAGTGGCTGGTGTGTGCCTGGAGCCACGGGACGTGGGCCTGCCTAAAAGAGGGCCAAAAGACACTGGGTAGGAAAGGTGCTGTTTAATGCATGTGGAACAGATTTACAAAACCAAGGAACGGAATACCTGGCGGGTTTCAGTCAGCGGATCCGGAATGTACCGGGAAAAACAGGCAGATCTCCACCTACCCATGTGACGAATGACGTGCGGAGGTGTCCCGTGCTTGGAAGCTGCAGAGGCAGCTCCGATGCGGAAGGAATGTCCCGATATAGTTTTGGGGTCCACCCCCAACCCAGCGACCAGGGATCTGATGTATGAGACAAACTGTGGCGTGGATAGGGGTTTTCCTTGGCACGGGAGCAAAGGAGCCTCTGGATCTGGAGAAGGCGTGGAATCAAGGAGACGTTGGAGCACCACCACCGGGCACCTGACGTTTTCGGACTTGAAGAAGCGGATCTGTATGGGAGGACCGGTTTGAGACGTCTTGGTGGATGGAAGGCTTAACACCAGATGATCCTGGTTCCAGGACAGCTGCTTTTTCTTCAGAAAGATCGTCTTCTGGGAAGAGACTGAGAATTCTCCTGGGCGTAGGAAGCCGTAGAAGCTTAGGTACATTGCGGCCTTGATGACCAGGCTAACGGAAGGGCCAAAATGGTTGCCATCTAGGGATGCAGACAGCTGCCTGAAAAGTTTGCCGGAGACCGGCCGACGGGAAGGTTTTGAGTCCTTGCTGCTTTTTTCAATGCCCCTGAGTGTGGCCTTGACGGCTTGGGAAGTGAAAGCCGGGCGAACTTCTGGATTTTGTAGTACCAAGAAATGTTGTGCCCCGGCTAGGTACAAACGGATGGTGCTGGGTGCCAGCTTGAGGTTGACATGGCAGACTTGGCTCGGCCTTTGGAAATGATATCCACCAGGTCCTGACTGTCAGTGATGAACATGACGCTGGAATTGGCCCAGAGGTGACCCCAGACAGATGCGGCTGCCACGATGGGGTAACATTCCAGAAACGGGGATGAACTGAGGGACTGTGGGTCAGAACTGACCTGAGGAGGCCATGGACCAGCTAGCCACTGGGATCCGCAGATGGCAGCGAATCCCTGGGATGCCGCAGCATCAGAGAACACCCTAGCGGATGACTGGGACCATGGGGGAACGAACAGGCTGACCCCGTTCCAGGTAGAAAGAAAGCTGTCCCACATGTGCAAATCTGCCATGGCAGCCCTGTCCAAGTGGATGATGCTGCTGGGTTCGGAGGCTGCAGGAAGGAGTGAGAGCAGGCGGGAAATGAAGGCCCTGCCCTGGGGCATCACCCTCAAGGCAAAGTTCAGCCGGCCCAGGATGGACTGGAGCTCGACCTTGGTCACCTGGGAAGAGGTGATGGCCCCTGCCACGACTTCCCGGATCTGGGACAGCTTTGCCTCTGGAGGCCTGGCCTCCATCCTGTCGGAGTCCAGGACAATACCAAGAAAGGTGATGGAAGTGACTGGCCCCGAGGTTTTCCCCTGCGAAATTGGGATGCAAATGGCGGCAAAAAGCTCCAGGAGGGAGTGCAGCCCGGCTGGCTGACATAGCAGAGGTTCTATGAGGAGGAAGTCGTCCAGGTAGTGGATGACCGCTGGGGTGCTGCCATGGTGGAGCAGGATCCAATGTAAAGCCTGCGCCAGTTGGTCAAATAACCACGGGCTGCTTTTAGAGCCGAACGTCAACCAGTTGGCAAAGTAGAACCTGCCCTCCCACTGAATACCATAAAGCTGCCATAGGTGTGGGGCGATAGGCAGCAGTTTGAAGGCGTCCGCTATGTCAGTTTTGGACAGCCAGGCGCCTTTCCCTGCGCTGAGGATAAGGGCGATGGCCTCGTCAATGGATGCATATGACATGGCAAATTCTTCGGAAGGAATCAGTGAGTTGATGCTGGGGATGACGGAATCATGGGGGGCGGAGAGGTCGTAAATTAAACATTTTTTATTCAAATCCTTTTTGGACACAATGCCTATGGGGCTGATCCGCCAGCGAGAGAAAGGAATTCGGCTGAAAGGGCCCAGGAGGAACCCTTTCTCCACCTCCGAGTTCAGGAGTTCCTGAACAGCGGCAGGATCTGCTCTGGCCGACTGCAGATTGTCGCACTCCCAGTTGGAATGGGGGAGTGCCACCAACCCTGTGTCAAAGCCAAAGCAGAGGCCCGTGATCAGGAAATCCACGAATCCTGGAACCGGATGTTCCCGTAACAGGAGGGCCAGGAGGTCAACGTTGCAGTCGGCCAGTCATAGGCGCTTGGACACCTTCTTGGGACATGTGGACCTGGGATGAGCCCTGAAGCAGATGGAGCAGATGTGCAGGGCCCTGCACCCGCTGAACAGACATGAACCGAAGTTGAAGTTGTTGCACACTTGACTGTTGCCAAGGAACACGATGGGTCTGACCAATTTATCGGTGGAGGAGGGGCTGCGGGAGACACTGGAGGGGCCTGGGATGGCCCTGTCTGGTTGGGCCGTGGCAGTTTGAGGACACCACTCGGTGGCATGAAATATCGACTGGCAAGTCGAACATGCGGGGGCCCGGAGACCGACGAAGTGCCGGCAGAACAATTCCATGTCCAGGGTGGCCCAGTTGACGGAGAACTGTAACTGGGTCAGTGCGGCGGCGGCCTTGGCTGAGAAGGAGCGGTGGTAGTCATAAAAAGCCGTGCCGCCGTACTTGTGCCCCAGATCAGTGACCCTGTATAGGTATGTGTCCAGCTCCTCTCGACGAGCTGGGTAGGCGGAGCAGATCACATCCCTATACAGGCTGAAGGCCAAGACAAACTCAGGTACCGTGAGTTTACGATTGAGGCGGCCATCTTTGGCCCGAAGGACCACCGAGATGTCCCCGCAGTCAAAGGTCTTATTATCAGCGGCATCGTGGGACGCAATCAGGATGGATGCGAGATTCACGTCCTTGCCCGCCAAGATGTCCTTCCTGATGTTGTCCGGCACGAAGTGTGCCGGAGCCACCACGGGAGCGGCCGGGGTCGTACCTGGAGCCGGTAGCTGATACAGAGGGGGATCGGTGAGAGGGACCACCGCCTGGGATGGCGCCGGTGTCCTGGCCTCCAAGTCCACCACCCTGGACCTGATGTCGGCCACGGATGAGACGAGCGAATCCATTGAGGCCTGCAATTGCACCAAGGACTGCTGGATGGACGGGGTCGGATCTTCTCTCTCAGGAGGACCGGGTTCAGTCATCAACAGCCTGTACAGCTCAGCCTTTCTGGCTGAGGCTGGGTGCCTGATGCCCCTTCTGCTTAACTCCGCCACCAGCCTCGGTACGGTCCATCTTCGGAGGGATTCAGGGCCGCCTCGGCCAGAGACCGAAGTACCCGGGAGGGACAATGCGTCGTCCATATCTGAAACCTGAGACATGGTTCCGCAGATAGTAGAGACTTAATGCAAGACCTGGAATTAGAGACAACAATATGGCAGCTGGAGCGGTCATGGGGACCGTGTACCGTGGCTGCTGAGGCCGTGGGTGAACGTATTTGATGACGTACCTGAGAGCTTGGATTCGACACCCTTGCCTTACCGTCTAAGGATCAACGGGAACGACCCGGCTGGCCCTGAGGACTGATAAGTTAGGAGCGACGTGAGAAAATAGCGGAGCGGGACCTGGAAAAAACAATGCAGACGCGGACGGACACACTGCTGTGCCGGCTAAAAGACGGAAACAGAGAGATGAGGATGAAACACTGAACAAAGAACAGAGGGGTATCGGGAGAGCCAGGAGACGGAGTTGAGACTGCGGTGAGAAGGAGGCCTGAAGGTTCCAGGGTGGATGGCGAGGAGTGACCCGAAGGTTTCAGGATGGGGACGCGAGCAGGGTTGCCTGGGTGCCACCAGGTACGTGGGAACTGGAAGACACCTGACGTGTTGGTTAGTGACAGTAACGGGGGCTGCGCGTGGTGGGCAGAAGAAACCAGGAACGAGACCCTGGTGCTATTGGCAACGGAGGACAGAGGAGACCCCTGGGCCCCGGGGTACCTGGACAGCTGAACGTTTCAGGCTGGATGGACAGAGAAGACACCTGAACGCTTCAGGGTACCTGGACAGAGAAGACACCTGAACGCCTCAGGCTAAGATGGACAGAGAAGACACCTGAACGCCTCAGGCTAAGATGGACAGAGAAGACACCTGAACGCTTCAGGGTACCTGGACAGAGAAGACACCTGAACGTTTCAGGCTAAGATGGACAGAGAAGACACCTGAACGCTTCAGGGTACCTGGACAGAGAAGACACCTGAACGCCTCAGGCTAAGATGAACAGAGAAGACACCTGAACGCTTCAGGGTACCTGGACAGAGAAGACGCCTGAACGCCTCAGGCTAAGATGGACAGAGAAGACACCTGGACGCTTCAGGGTACCTGTACAGAGAAGACGCCTGAACGCCTCAGGCTGAGATGGACAGAGAAGGCACCTGAACGCTTCAGGGTACCTGGACAGGGAGGACACCTGAACGTTCCAGGTTGAGTAGGAGAGAAACATCCCCTGACCGACTACCACAGGATGCAGGACGGAGGAACTGCAGCATACCTACCTGAAAAGCCTCAAGCTAAAGAAATCCCGCGAGTGGTCGGTAGCAACCTTCTGCAACCTGTCAGAAAAATAAAACCTTTTTTTTTTTTTTTTTTTGGGTGGGAACGTAATACCCCCGCCCAATACCTAAACCTGAAGTCAGGACGTCGAGACAAGACATGGCGGGGACCACGAACGCTACTGGCACCTGGGAAAGAAACAAAAACGTGAGGATGGGGAGCGGCAGAGGCCGGGGCCCTGCGAGGCCAGGCTGGAAGGTCGTTGGACGGCGGGATGGAGCGTGGCTGACAGGGACGTAGGAGGGCCTGGGGGGTCATGGTCCGGACCTGGGAGGGCGTGGAGGAGCATGTGACACGTGCTGACCTGGCTGGTGCAGGTGGCGTGGGTGGATGGACGCAAGGGCCAGGCACGGGCGGGCTGGGTGGAGCAATGGAACAGAGGAATGCAGACCTGCATCCCACGGATGGGGGGGGGACCTCTGGGGACCCTGGCGGCACGTGGTGCACGGTGCCAGCACAATGCCTGTTAGTGTCTGGTGAGGCCGGATGGACCGGTGGGGACGGAGGGTGGGCTCCAGGAGGGACTCTGACCCAGACAGGGGCATGGCTCCTGTCGTCGCCGCAAGACCGGAGCGTGGGAGGCGTGGCGGCTGTGGCGTGCAGGCCGGCTGTGGGTGAGTGACAGGGCAGCGGTCGGGACTCCTCCTCAGCTCCCCCCCCTCCAACCATCCAGCGTACGTAGCAGCAGACGGCCGCTGAGATCGGGACCCGGCTGTGCCTGCGCCCGCCCTCTCGCGAGAGGACGGACGCTCCTGATGGCCTGCGTGGGTCGGACGGCGGTGTGGGAGGTTGTGGTGCCGGAGCACCCCTGGCATGGCGAGCTACGGAGGAGGGGAGCGTACCAGCGGGAGGATGGACCGGAGGGAGACACGAGGTGCGCGGCAGGCGGCAATACTCACCTGGAGATGACGCTTACCGGAAGTGACAGGAGTCACTAGAAGAGCGAGGAGACGAGCGCGGCGAGGTGAGCTGGTAGCGGGGGTTTAAGAGGGGGACCTGGCCCCTCCCACAATTACAGGCTGCATGCAGCCTTAACTATAAGTTACTTTACAAACTATGTTAACCCTTTAGGAGTTCCACAAAACTAAATTGCAAATGTAGAAACAAATTTAGAATTTTAATTTTTTGTTACCTTGCCTCAAAAAAGTGTAATATAGAGCAACCAAAAATCATATTTACCCCTAAAATAGTCCCAAAACAACAACCACCTTATCCCGTAGTTTCCTAGATGGGGTCACTTTTATGGAGTTTCTACTCTAGGGGTGCATCAGGGGGCTTGAAAGGGTACATGGTGTAAATAAACCAGTCCAGCAAAAATCTGCCTTCCAAAAACCATATGGCGTTCCCCTTCTTCTATGTCCTGCCGTTTAGCCAAATAGTAGTTTACGACCACATATGGGGTGTTTCTTCAAACTACAGAATCAGGGCAACCCATTTTGAGTTTTGTTTGGCTGTTAACCCATTTTTTCCAGTAATAAAGTAAGGGTTAAAATGGAAAATTTTCCAAAAAATTGAAATTTTGAAATTTTTCTCCATCTGCCATTAACTCTTGTGGAACACCTCAAGGGTTAACAAAGTTAGTAAAAACAAGTTTTGAATACCTTGAGGGGTGTACTTTCTTAGATGGAGTCACTTTTTTGAAATTTATATTCTAGGGGTGCAACAGGGGGCTTCAAATGGGACATGGTATAAACAAAACCAGTCCTGCAAAATCTGCCTTCCAAAACCCATATGGTGTTCCCATCCTTCTATGTCCATCCGTTCGGCCAAACAGTAGTTTACAACCACATATGGGGTGTTTCTACAAACTACAGAATCGGGGCAACCCATTTTGAGTTTTGTTTGGCAGTTAACCCTTGTTTTATTCCTGGAAAAAATTGATTATATTGGAAAATTTTCCAAAAAATAGAAATTTTTCGAAATTGTTTCTCAATCTGCCATTAACTTTCTCCCCAACAGATAATAGCGGAGAGACTTGAGTGCCCACTTGATGGCCAGGTACTCTCTCTCCACTATAATGTACCTAAAATCGTCTGGGGTAAGTTTGTGGCTCAGGAAAACAATGGGATGTTACTCCCCACTGCAGCCAAAAAATAATTACTAGAAGTAATTATTAGTATTTGCGATCTCCATTCATTATTTTTTTTTTAAATGCGAAATATCGGCAATATCATTTTCGCGTATGCGCATGCGCACACCAGTTATAATAATTTTTTCCAATACCATTTGTCACTGTGTGTAGCAGAGGGAACGCAGCAAAATGGCAAACAAATGCTGCAGTACCCAAATGCATTATATAGAAAGTATATTATTGGTATACACCCCGCTTCTATCAGTTTTTTTGGTCCGTGGTACAGGAGCATTTGTTTCCTGTACCCGGTCGGACCGAAAGGAAGAGCACACTAAGTGAGCACTTCCTGTCAGTCCGGCCGGGTACAGGAAACAAAAGCTCCTGTACCGCGGACCGAACAGAGCTCGGCCACGCTACATTAGAGGCGCTTCCCTCCTGTCAGTCCCTCTCTTCAGGCTGCGCCCGGGCGGTGCACAATCATAGACACGCCAGCCCGGGCAGTGCGGCAGCCACCCGGTGCGGGGGAGGGCCCGCCGCCGTTCTTTAAAAGAAAACTTGCGGCAGGACCGGCCCGGCCGCCACTTAACCAACGCCTTTTTTTTAAAACACACGGGGCCAGCGCCCCCCTGCTAAATTGCGCCCCAGACGGCTGCCTAGGTCGCCTTAAAGGTGGCCCCGGCCCAGGTTAAGGTTCCGTAAGGGGTCGCTCTTATCAGGGCGGGTGGTCTGTGGTTAGTCTATCAGGGCCAGAATAGCACCCCCCTGTATGGCAATAACAGGGACAATTCTTTGCCCATCCGGTCCTTCAATACCACATCATCATCTAGCCCAGGGATAGATGGTTTTTGCTTTCCCTCCGGGATTCATGGATGTGCACTGGAACCCCTCGGATTGTGGTAGGACATATGGTTTCTCATTTGGTGCCGCCGAGCACCTGATTTAGTGCCGCCGAGCACTTGTTATTGCCTACCACATCTATGCTTTTTGCTTAACTTAAATAACAAAATTTATTTTCATTTTGAGGGATATCTTTTCCATATACACGTCCGCAAAATGGGTCTGTATCCGTTCTGCAATTTTGCGGAACGGGTGCAGACCCATTCATTTTCAAAGGGGCCGGAATGTGCTGTCTGCATCCGCATTTGCGGATCTACACTTCCGCATCCGTGCTTTCATTTCCGAAAAAAAAGAGAACATGTCCTATTCTTGTCTGCAATTGCAGACAAGATTAGGCATTTTCTATGATAGTGCGATGTGCGGTCCGCGGAATACACATTGCCGGTGTCCGTGTTTCACTTACGGACGTGTGAATGGACCCTCATAGTAAAATTATTAAAGGTTACGTTTTATCTTTATGTATATTCTAATGGATTGCCTTCCTTGTACAATGTTATAATATACTTTCTATGTTGCATTTGTATTGTGCGGCAGTTGTGTGCGGTTCTGCTGCGATACTGCAGGTATATAGAGGGACAAGCGTTATTGGAACAAATAATTTCTACTGGTGTGATATACCAGTCCCCCTCAAAAAAAACTGATTAAAGCGGGATGTTATATACCAATATACTTACTTTATAGTGCATTTGGGTACTGTATAGAGCATTTGCGCATGCGCGTACGCGAAAAATATATTGCCGATATTTCGCATTGAAAAAAGTTATGAATGGAGATCGCAAATTCGAATAATACATCTGTTATGTCACTGTTCATGTTGTGGGACTATTTGTGCACTTCTTGTAATTATTTATTTGCTACTAATATGAGCTGAAGGTTTTTCAGGTTCGCCTGCCATTAAAATGAATGGGACCTGCCACGAACTTGCGGTTCGCGAACATTTGATCACGTTCGCGAACCGTCCCAGCAGATGTTTGTTCATCACTAATTATAAGTGTATTACACCCCTCTGTACTGCACACTTATCAAAAGTACACCTATACCAGTCCTTAAAAGGACTTTTGTGGACCTATTTGATAGAGTTTTTGTCCCTAACAGCCTGCCCCTGCTCCACACAGCAACTTTTCCCTACACTGACAAAAGACTGAATGTAAAATGGCGGCCAGATCGGGTTTATTTATAAGGTAGGGGGTATGTCCATGTGCTGAAACTTTTCAATTGGCTGTCCTGTACCACCTGATGGATGTGTCATGGGTCAAAGTTCTTCACAATGTAAAAGAATATTGGGGGAGCAAATATCGCCATATGTTCGCATGTTCGGCGATTTGCAAACAAGCTAAGTTCGCCGCGAACTGACCACCGGGAGAACCGCAAGGCCATCACTAGTGACCGGTCATAGCCAATTCCGAATTGCCTCAATTTTGTTTAACTGAGGTTTAATAATTTTGCGCTCAATTACATACCCCAGGTACTTGGTCTCTTCTAACCCTATCGTGCACTTTTTTGGGTTAGCGGTTAAGCCAGCCTTCCTAAGGGAGTCCACTATAGCCTGTACTTTAGGTAGGTGTCTTTCCCAGTCGGTGATATGGATAACGATATCGTCCAGATACGCCGAAGCGTACCGACAATGTGGACAGTGTACAATGTCCATTACCCTTTGAAATGTGGCAGGAGCGCCATGTAGACCAAAGGGTAATACCTTGCATTGATACAGCCCCTCTGGCTTGATGAAAGCTGATTTTTCCTTGACAGCCTGCTTCAAGGGTATCTGCCAGTACCCTTTGGTGAGGTCCAACACAGAAAAATACTGGGCTTGGCCTAACTTCTCAATAAGCTCATCTACTCGGGGCATGGGATATGCGTCAAACTTGGACACCTCATTCAGTTTGTGGAAGTCGTGTCCCATCCGGCTTGGGCATTAAGACTATCCGTCTGGCCCATTCACTTTTTGACTCCTCGATGACACCTAGCTGTAGCATTAGCTGTGCTTCCTCCGTGATGGCTTGTCGCCAAGCCTCGGGTACCTGGTATGGTTTTAACCGTACTTTTGCCTGAGGCTCAGTGATAATGTCATGTTGGATTATGGAAGTGTGTCCAGGAAGGTCAGAGAGCACATCCATGTTCCGACTCACAAACTCCCTGGCTTCCTGAACCTGTTTGGAGGAGAGGCTGTCAGCAATTTTCACTGTGGCAGCCTCTTCCCTTGCTTCAGACAGAGGGACCAAATTCACTTCCCCTAGAAACCCTGGACGTGGGCTGTCTTCCGTACAGGTTTCCCTATCTTTCCAGGGTTTGAGCAGATTCACATGGTACACTTGCTCCGGCATTCACCTTCCCTGTTGATGTACCTTGTAATCTACCTCTCCAATTTTTTCAAGTACCTCGAAGGGCCCCTCCCACATAGCTAGGTACTTACTGTCTACGGTTGGTACCAGCACCAATACCCTATCACCCGGGTTAAATTTCCGGACCCAAGCCTGCCTATTATAGACCCTACTCTATGCTCGCTGTGCTGCCTCCATATGCTCCCTAACCAGAGGTAACACTGTTTCCATCCGTCCTTGCATCTGGGTAACATACTCAACAACACTTTTGTGCGGTGTGAGTTGTTGTTCCCACGCCTCTTTGGCCACGTCCAACATTAGAGATGTCCCGAACTATTCGCCGGCGAACATTGCTTGTTTGCGTTCGCCACGGCGGGCGAACATATGCGATGTTCGGTCCACCCCCTATTTGTCATCATTGAGCAAACTTTGACCCTGTACCTCACAGTCAGCAGACACATTCCAGCCAATCAGCAGCATATCCTCCCTCCCAGACCCTCCCACCTCCTAGCAAAAAGCAAGGACAGCATCCATCTTAGATTTATTCAGAAGCTGCAGTGTTAGTGAGAGCAGGGACAGTGCTGCTGCTGCTGATTTAATGCTGCTGAAATCGATAGCTAGGCCAGTGTATTCAGTGTCCACTCCAGTCCTCAAAGACTCATCTGATCTGCTGTAAGGAGAGTGTCCTGACAGCACCCCAAAAAGCCCTTTTTAGGGCTAGTACATCAGTCTGCTTTTTTTTTCTTCTCTGTAATCTAATTGCAGTTGCCTGCCAGCGTGTGTGTCAGGCCCACAGCAAATACTGTGCCCACTACTGCCAGTGCCCAGTGCCACCACTCATATCTGGTGTCACAGTAGCTTGCATTTAAAACCAAAAATAAAACTTTTTTCACTGTAATATAATTGCAGTTGCCTGCAAGCGTGTGTGTCAGGCCTACAGCGTGTACTTTGCCCACTACTGCCAGTGCCCAGTTTATCTGGTGTCACAGTAGCTTGCATATCTGGTGTCACAGTAGCTTGCATTTAAAAAAAATAATATTTTTCACTGTAATATAATTGCAGTTGCCTGCAAGCGTGTGTGTCAGGCCCAGTGCCACCACTCATATCTGGTGTCACAGTAGATTACATTTAAAAAAATAAAATAAAATTTTTCACTATAATATAATTGCAGTTGCCTGCAAGCTTGTGTGTCAGGCCTACAGCGTGTACTGTGCCCACTACTGCCAGTGTCCAGTGCCACCACTCATATCTGGTGTCACAGTAGCTTGCATTTAAAAAAACAAGCCTAGATGAAGGTGTCACTGCAAGCGGCATGAAGGCAGCAAACGGCCTATAAGTGACAGAGGTAAGAGATAGTGCACGTGCTCTCCCTTTGACTCACTGAGCATTATTTGACCACACAGTGGAGTGGTTACTGTATTTTTAACCTTTTTCTATTCTTTGGTTCATTAAGTAAAATAAAATAAAGGTATAAAGCACTTATTTTAACTCAATAATAATAAAAGTGAAGTATTAAATTTTCACTTGGGGCAAGATAGGTTCAACGCCTGTATACGCTTTTGTAAATAAACATCATATCTGGTGTCACAGTAGCTTGCATTTAAACAACACTTTTTTCACTGTAATATAATTGCAGTTGCCTGCAAGCGTGTGTGTCAGGCCTATAGCGTGTACTGTGCCCACTACTGCCAGTGCCCAGTTGCACCACTCATATCTGGTGTCACAGTAGCTTGCATTTAAAAAAAAAAATAATTTTTTTCACTGTAATATAATTGCAGTTGCCTGCAAGCGTATGTGTCAGGCCCACAGCGTATACTGTGCCCACTACTGCTAGTGCCCAGTTGCACCACTCATATCTGGTGTCACAGTAGCTTGCACGCATAGTACAACTAATCGGAAAAAAAAATGACAGGCAGAGGCAGGCCACCCCGCAGGGGCCGTCATGGTTGTGGTGCTGTGATTTCCTTTGGCCCAGTGTTCAGAGGCCACGTACCCTGAACTCGAAAAGTTCTGAGGACATAGTTGACTGGCTAACACAGGACACCCAGTCTTCTACAGCTTCCGCTCGGAACCTTGATGCACCATCCTCCTCCAGCTCAGTTTCGGGCACCTCTCAAGTTACCACTCGCCCGCCTGCCGCCACCACCAACACTAGCACCACAGCTGCTTCACTTGATCTGTCAGAGGAGTTATTTACACATCAGTTGGAAGAAATGAGTGATGCGCAACCATTATTGCCAGAGGATGTAGATAACAGGGATATGTCTCAGTCAGGCAGCATTACACATATGGACGTACAGTGTGATGATCATGACCTTGTACCCGCTGCTGCTGCTTCCTTTGCTGAGTTGTCAGATACAAGCGGCTGATGATGACGATGTGTCCGTGGATGTCACGTGGGTGCCCGCTCGAAGAGAAGAAGAAGAGGGGGAAAGTTCAGAAGGGGAGACAGAGAGGAGGAGGAGACGAGTTGGAAGCAGGGGGAGATCGTCGCAAGGAGCTAGTGGCACAGTTAGACAGCATGCATCGGCACCCGGGGTCAGCCAGACAGTACGCCAATAAACGCATGCTGTTGCCACCACCAGAATGCCGTCATTGCAAAGCTCAGCAGTGTGGCATTTTTTTGTGTGTCTGCCTCTGATAACAGCAATGCCATTTGCAACCTGTGCCAAAAGAAACTGAGTCGTGGGAAGTCCAATCTAAATTTGCACGGTTGACCCATTGACACGTGTTGAGACACAATACTCACTTTTTTACAAATGGTCACTAGGACCAGTGGTTGTCTCTGGGTTTACACGTGTTGTTTTTGTATCTAAAATATAACATTTATTACTTGTCTCTAAAATCACTACCTAGAACTCACAACACTAAAATTATCAGCCGTGTCTGCATTATCATTTGCTAATATTCCTTGGTTTAGCAGTGGGGCTGCCCAAACCCCTGAAGACGCCAAGTGCTTGGTGAAACATGTCGGGGGGCAGATTGTGATTTACATGTGTGTTTTAGCCAGCCAGTGAACTGCATAGAAACAGGGTGGTTATGCAGCAATACAATAGGGAGCACCAGCAGGGCTTTCACTCACCCCAGGAAAGCGCACTGTGAGACTAACAGTGTGTGTGTTACAGAGCACGGGGCACTATATGCAAACGGAGGATGAAGTTAGACAGCATGAAGTGAAGCTCATAAACTAGCCCCACTGCTAAACCAAGGAATATTAGCAAGTGATAATGCAGACACGGCTGATAATTTTAGTGTTGTGAGTTATAAGTAGTGATTTTAGAGACAAGTAATAAATGTTATATTTTAGATACAAAAACAACACGTGTAAACCCAGAGACAACCACTGGTCCTAGTGACCATTTGTAAAAAAAAGTGGGACGTCCAACACCCACCTAGGTACAACTGTTTTGCGAAGGCACATGATCTCACATCACAAACGCCTATGGGATCAACACATGATGACTAGTACAAGCAGCACACAAACTCAAAGCCACCATCCTCCTCCTGGTCCAGCATCTTCAGCCACGTCAACCACTGCTGTCCTCCTTGCCCTCACTCAACCACCCGCTACTCCGCCTCTCACCTTGAGCAGTTCCTGCTCATCTGCCCACAGTCAGGTGTCTGTCAAGGACATGTTTAAGCGTAAGAAGCCAATGTCACAGAGTCACCCCCTTGCCCGGCGTCTGATAGCTGGCTTGTTGGAAATCTTAGCCCGCCGGCTTTTACCATCGAAGCTGGTGGAGTCTGAGGCCTTCAAAAAATTTGTAGCTATTGGGACACCGCAGTGGAAGGTACCCGGTCGAAATGTCTTTTCACAAAAGGCAATCCCAAACCTGTACTGTATTGTGGAAAAGGAAGTCATGGCATGTCTGGCACACAGTGTTGGGGCAAGGGTCCATCTGACCACTGATACCTGGTCTGCAAAGCACGGTCAGGGCAGGTATATCATGTACACTGCGCATTGGGTAAACCTGCTGACGGCTGCCAAGCATGGAATGAGTGCCTCTGCAGAGGAGTTGGTGACACCACCACAACTTGCAGGCAGGCCTGCTGCCACCTCCTCTACTCCTCCTACTCCATCCTCTTCGCTAACCTCCTCGGCTGAGTCTTCTTCTGCTGCTGCGTCTTGCTCCACATCAACTGCACCCCCCCAGCTCCCATGGGGCTATTCCAGATCCCGGATACGACAGTGTCACGCCGTCTTGAGGTGTCACTGCCAGCTCTCTGAGAAGGTCTGGCAGACGTTCTTCTGTACCTCTTGCATGATGTTCTTTGTTTTGGTTTCACTTTGTCATCTCCTTTCCTTCTCCCAGCTGTCACCTATTTACACTAATTGCCTCTCTTTATATTTCCTCCCATACTGCCTCACTTTGCGGTTTATACTAGTTCCTGGATTGAAGTGATCACTGCTGGAGACTTCTGTAACTGCTTGTTCAGATAAGTCCTTTCATGTATTGTGTTTCCTTGCTGGCTTGATTCTAGGTGACCCTGACTCCCTCCGTATTAAGTGCAGGGAGCCGGTGGTCGTGTCCCCTCACTATTATAGGGTTTTCAGGTGTCACACAGTCTAGGTACGAGGGCATGCAATTGTCTACCTCTGAGACCCTTGTATGTATATAGCAGTCAGGGTGAGCTCTTAGGGTTTTACAGGGGTCACCTTTATGCCCCTTAGTTTGGGATCAAGCCAGTCGGATGTTTATCTATAACTTCCAGCTATCTGCAACATCATCCGTGACATGGGGTTGACTTTCCTAAAAGCAGAGAGTCACACCAAACCAGCACTCCTGTCCACCCTGAACAGACAGGTGGATCAGTGGCTGACTCCGCACCAACTGGAGATCGGCAAAGTGGTGTGTGACAACGGAAGCAATTTGTTGGCGGCATTAAATTTGGGCAAGTTGACACATATGCCGTGCATGGCACATGTGTTGAATCTGATCGTACAACGCTTTGTGCATAAGTACCCAGGCTTACAGGATGTCCTCAAGCAGGCCAGGAATGTGTGTGGCCATTTCAGGCGTTCCTACACGGCCATGGCGCACTTTTCAGATAAGGAACCTATATAGCCCAAACAAAATTCAGGGTCGACCCCTGATTAGAACATGAAAACCGACCAAAAGGAGTGGGTCAAATATATTACAAATAATACTAATAGTACTAAGATGGTCCAAAAATAACATAATTTTATTAGAAAATCACAGGAAGACACATGATTGACAGAGGTCACACAAAGACAATTAATACAGGTCACAATACATATTAAAAACCAAGGGGACCGATGGTGAACTGCCGGCACATATAAATAAAGTGCATGTGCAAAAAGCTTTCTGATTGGTCATCAGTAAGAAGGTATGTTATACCCACACACTATGGCTCAAAATTAACATAAATTACCTAAATGCAGTGTTTGTACAACAGATACCAAGATGGGAGTGATAATGCACACCACAAGTGGCTAACTGAGGCAATGAGGTAAATAAAGTTATGACCAGCACATAAAAAAATACTGACCACACAGTTATAGTATACCGTACAGCAACACCACCGGTCCACTCCCCAACGCACGTTTCCCGTACAGCTTTTTCAAGGGGTACTGGTTGGTGTGGTAAGGATGGTGCCTTAAGTAGGTGGAATGACTGTATCTCATTTGTTAGTGGGCTGTCATTCAATCAAAGCACTGATATTATTGGCTAGCCTGCCATCCGTCTGTTTCAGCTCACCTGAATGTTATCACATGGTGAGTGCTCCATACACGAATGGCATTCCACCATGAACACCGCGCTGCAGGCCACGCCACGCCGGTCCGGAGGAGGGAGGTCATGCACTTCCTGCGCGACGATCATCATCCGGGAGCGGCGGGCGGCGCCCCAGCCCGGCGCATGCGTGGAATGTTGGGCGCTCCGCAACCACCATGTTAGGTGAGGGCATGTGGACTGGCTGCCATTGTAGTTGCATACAGCATAGTCATATTTACAATATTCAGATCCGATATACAGTCATGTGAAAAAATTAGGACACCCTTTGAAAGCATGTGGTTTTTTGTAACATTTTTAATAAAAGGTTATTTCATCTCCGTTTCAACAATACAGAGAGATTAAAGTAATCCGACTAAACAAAGAAAACTGAAGAAAAGTCTTTTCAAGATCTTCTGTAAATGTCATTCTACAAAAATGCCTATTCTAACTGAGGAAAAAGATAGGACACCCTCACATGTATTCCCTCTTAAATTGGCTCAGATCTCACACAGGTATATCCCACCAGGTGCACATAATTAGTAGATCGTTACTCTGCATGTTGAATGAGGCTTGCCCTATTTAAACCTCAGACATTTAGTTTGGTGTGCTCGTGACTGTTGAAGTGAGAGTGAGCACCATGGTGAGAGCAAAAGAGCTGTCAGAGGACTTCAGAAAAAAGATTGTAGCAGCCTATGAGTCTGGGAAGGGATTTAAAAAGATCTCAAAAGATTTTGAAATCAGCCATTCCACTGTCCGGAAGATAGTCTACAAGTGGAGGGCTTTCAAAACAACTGCCAACATGCCCAGGACTGGTCGCCCCAGCAAGTTCACCCCAAGAGCAGACCGCAAGATGCTAAAAGAGGTCTCCAAAAACCCTAAAGTGTCATCTCGAGAACTACAGCAGGCTCTGGCTACTGTTGATGTAGAAGTACATGCCTCTACAATCAGAAAGAGACTGTACAAGTTTAACTTGCATGGGAGGTGTGCAAGGAGGAAACCTTTGCTTTCCAAGAGAAACATCGAGGCCAGACTGACATCTGCCAGAGATAAAGTTGACAAAGACCAGGACTTCTGGAATAATGTTATTTGGACAGATGAGTCCAAAATTGAATTATTTGGACACAACAGCAGAGGACATGTTTGGCGTAAACCAAACACAGCATTCCAAGAAAAGAACCTCATACCAACTGTGAAGCATGGAGGTGGAAGTGTCATGGTTTGGGGCTGCTTTGCTGCAGCAGGACCTGGTCAGCTCACCATCATAGAATCCACGATGAATTCTACTGTGTATCAGAAGGTGCTTGAAGAACATGTGAGACCATCAGTTAGAAAATTAAAGCTGAAGCGGAACTGGACCATGCAACATGACAATGACCCAAAACATACTAGTAAATCAACCAAAGATTGGCTGAAAAAGAAGAAATGGAGAGTCCTGGAATGGCCAAGTCAAAGTCCAGATTTGAATCCCATTGAGATGCTGTGGGGTGACTTGAAAAGGGCTGTACGTGCAAGAAACCCCTCAAACATCTCACAGCTGAAAAAGTTCTGCATTGAGGAGTGGGGTAAAATTTCCTCAGACCGATGTCGAAGACTGGTAGATGGCTACAAGAACCGTCTCACTGCAGTTATTTCAGCCAAAGGAGGTAACACTCGCTATTAGGGGCAAGGGTGTCCTATCTTTTTCCTCAGTTAGAATAGGCATTTTTGTAGAATGACATTTACAGAAGATCTTGAAAAGACTTTTCTTCAGTTTTCTTTGTTTAGTCGGATTACTTTAATCTCTCTGTATTGTTGAAACGGAGATGAAATAACCTTTTATTAAAAATGTTACAAAAAACCACATGCTTTCAAAGGGTGTCCTAATTTTTTCACATGACTGTAGATGGACCACCAATTCATAATCAATCACATGTGGATTCACTCCAACTAGTGTGTTTAAAATGCAATATACAATATGTTAATACAGCATCCTAGAATAAAGGTAACATACATAGGCACCTGTCATGATGAACAAGATACACAGCAAGTTGAATAGACCTGTTACCGATCATAGCTGGGATATAAGATCTATTGATGTTTTTAGATTTTGGTTGTTTTTAATATATGCAAAAAACACAACTGCAATCGCACTCTGCAACCAGCACTCTGCCCTGCCTTATGCTGGATGTTGAATAAGGCATTGGTGTACATTTTGGCCAAAGCGTAATAAGCCACTCACCACGTCAAAGTCGCCTCCCTGGACTTTGTGTGGCTGTCATGGCCCATAACAGGTAGGAACTAGTGTTAGGGACCACTCATGAAGGCGACCTTGACGTGGTGAGTGGCTTATTAAGCTTTGGCCAAAATGTACACCAATGCCTTATTCAACATCCAGCATAAAGGCAGGGCAGAGTGCTGGTTGCAGAGTGCGATTGCATTGGTGTTTTTGCGTTTGTATCTGTGTTTCGCCATAGCAATCTGCACCTGCATAGGGTTGTGCGGGCTGAATTTTTTCTTTGTAGTATGTATTGGAGGCGTGGGGATCTCCAAGCAGTCATGCACACCTGACCAGTTAGTATGCCCTGGAGGCTGGTTTTAAAGTCAGTATTAGGCCTCTTTCACACTACAGTATGTCCATTTCAGTGTTTTGCGGTCCGTTTTTCACGGATCCGTTGTTCCGTTTTTTTGCTTCCGTTGTGGTTCCGTTTCCGTTCCGTTGTTCCGTTCCGTTTTTCCGTATGGCATATACAGTATACAGTAATTACATAGAAAAACTTGGGCTGGGCATAACATTTTCAATAGATGGTTCCGCAAAAAACGGAACGGATACGGAAGACATACGGATGCATTTCCGTATGTGTTCCGTTTTTTTTGCGGACCCATTGACTTGAATGGAGCCACGGACCGTGATTTGCGGCCAAATATAGGACATGTTCTATCTTTCAACGGAACGGAAAAACGGAAATACGAAACGGAATGCATACGGAACACATTCAGTTTTTTTTGCGGAACCATTGAAATGAATGGTTCCATATACGGACCGTATACGGAACGCAAAAAACGGACCGCAAAACGGAAAAAAAAAACTGTAGTGTGAAAGAGGCCTAAAACTGAGTCTGCTTATATAGCACCTACCAGTAGCCATTTGGCTCCAGGAGAAGTATATAGTGGGCTCAGCATGCATGTTGGTACTTGCATCCCTGGATCCGATGAAAGCTGTAATGGCACCAGACGGGGTTAAAAGCAGAGTGTGCTTGGCGTGCATGCTGTACTTGCGCTCCCTGGACTTTGTGTGGCTGTCATGGCCCATAACAGGTAGGAACTAGTGTTAGGGACCACTCATGAAGACGACCTTGACGTGGTGAGTGGCTTATTATGCTTTGGCCAAAATGTACACCAATGCCTTATTCAACATCCAGCATAAAGGCAGGGCAGAGTGCTGGTTGCAGAGTGCAATTGCATTTGTGTTTTTGCATTTGTATCTGTATTTCGCCATAGCAATCTGCACCTGCATAGGGTTGTGCGGGCTGAATCCCCCATGTTTTTAATATATATATAACGGTATAGTGCATGAATGCCACACACTACACAAGGGTAGATATTCAGCGGCAAAACAACATGCCAATGAGGCGATTGATTTGCGACAGCCCGACACGTTGGAATTCAAGACTCCTAATGTTCGACCACCTGCTCCAACAAGAAAAAGCCATCAACAAGTATTTGTATGACCGGGGTGCTAGGACAGCCTCTGTGGAGCTGGGTATTTTTTTGCCACGTTACTGGACGCTCATGCATCCTTTTGAGGAGGTGGAAGACCAACCACAGAAGGCGTCCCAGGGGGATTGTTGTCAGCTTTTGGGGACCCTTGGTGTTGTACGTGGCTGGGTGGAGGAAGAGACCTTCAATAACGTCAGTGAGGACAAGGAACAGGACATGGCTAGCTTGGTATCCAACCTTGTACAAATGGGGAGTTTGCGGTTGTGCAAATGGACTGTTTGCGGTTGTTTGCGGTGCTTTAAACGTACCTGATGTTTTAAAGCACGTTATTCCAAACAATTTAGGAATGTTAGGTGATTTATGCCCTTTATGGATTAAAATCCGACTCTGCGTCAACTACATAATTTTCCATGGGAGTTTTGCCATGGATCCCCCTCCGGCATGCCACAGTCCAGGTGTTAGTCCCCTTGAAACAACTTTTCATTCACTATTGCGGCCAGAAAGAGTCCATGTGGGTTTTAAAATTCGCCTGCCTATTGAAGTCTATGGTGGTTTGCCTGGTTCGCCCGTTCTCGAACATTTACGGAAATTCGCGTTCGATGTTTGCGAACGGAAAATTTTATGTTCGCGACATCTCTATCTGCCATATAGCAGTTCGAAGGGCAAGAAGTCAGTAGAGGCCTTGGGCACCTCTCGCACTGCGAACATGAGATAGGGCAGAAGAAGATCCTAGTCCCTCCCATCCTTAGACACCACTCTTTTTAACATATTTTTTAAAGTTTGATTAAACCTCTCCACCAGGCCGTCCGTTTGCGGGTGATAGATGATAGGTGATATACTGTTTTATGTGGAGCAACCTACAGAGTTCTATTAATTCCTTAGCTATGAGTTTGGCTGATGTATGACGCAGTGGCATCACCTCCGGGTACCTAGTGGCGTAGTCGAGGATGACCAAGATATGTTGGTGCTCTCTAGCGGACTTCGGTACCGGGCCTATGAGATCCATAGCGATCCGCTCAAATGGAACCTCAAAAATCGGGAGAGGGACCATGGCACTACGAAAATGTGACTGGGGGATGGTTTTCTGGCAGGTTAGGCAAGACTTGCAATACTTTTCCACCTCTTTGAACACACTGGGCCAGTAGAACCGCTGTAGAATCCGGTCCTGCGTTTTCTGCTGGCCCAGGTGGCCCCCAAGAACATGTTGGCGGGCTAACTGCAACACGAAAACCAATATATACCCCAACCAGGGAATCTGTTGCTACTCAAAGGGTAGATAACTAGCATAAGCCTATGGCAACACACCATAATACAAAACCTACAAATGACTGCCAGACCGCTTATAAATTACTGTAATTTTATTACATGATTACACATATTACACAAACATGATTAAAAAGAGTATACTGCAGGGAAAGAACAGACATCATCTGGAGGATAAACACAGTGGATACTATGCCCATTAATCAGTCCATCTATGTCATATAATGGAGAATAAAGTGCAAATGCAAAGACATGTTCATACATAATCAAAGAACATAGAACGGTTACCCATGCTGTGTCTCCTCCAGGATGGCGTCAACCCCGACGCGCATTTCGGCTAACCTTCCTCTGGGGGTGGAGTCATCACTGGGGAACACAGGTTAAATACACCAGCAAACCAATCACCACACATAAAATAATAATCTTACTCTGTATCATCTGTGCGACTCAGGAAGTGAAATGCGGTCGCGCCAAACAGCGCTTAGAAGTCATATGATCAGCTCTATATCTCTATAGATGGAGAAATAGATAATTATAGATAGAATAACAGTATTGATGAAAAATGAAGGAAATAGAGAAAGGGGAAGAGGGCGGCCACCCAAAATACCTGCTGGTGAGAGTACGGCAAAGCCCTCCAAATCACATCGGCCAACAGCCGATCCAACATAGCAGTGGGAGTCAATATATTAGGTTGCAGCCATTTTTGCAATTGGTGCAGCAGATCATAATACTGCGGTCTGGCCAGTTCAGCTGGGTTAAATTCCCACTGATGCACCCACTGGTTCCGGACCAATACATTCACCCTGAGTCTCGCCAGGATCTCACCTTTTACTATCGGGTAGTCGGCCGCTTGGTCATCGGGGAGATCAAAAAAATACTTGCTGGGGACCAGACGCCAGGAACGGAGCGACGACCTCAGCCCACTGGTCTCTGGGTAACTTTTGCCTCACGGACACTTTTTCGAAGAACGCCAAAAAGGTCTCTACGTCATCCGAGGGGGTCATATTAGGAATCGCCGTGCGGACAGCTTTCCGGGCATCATGGACGTTCTGGAACACTCATGCCGCTTGCAATGCCATTATATGTTGTAATAGCAGCTGGTTAGTTTCTTGTTGCTGCTTGTTAGCCTCACGCTGCTGCAAGTTAGCCTCCACAAGGGCTTTCACGACCACTTACATTTTGTCAGGGGACATGGGTCGTAACCTTGCCGGCTCAATGTAGGAAATGCACTTGTGCTGGGTAAAAACTAAAATTTTCGGCCTTCAGGCCTGCCTCACTGCGTTTGCATGCATCATCCACCAATTGTGGAGATTTGCTCTGGTAGACAGGCTTGCGGACGCAGTATAAAGGCAACAACAATGTCTTTAACTTAAACAGTTCCGTGTTTTATTCACACATAAGGAAAGTGACAACAAAAAGTCAGTTTCAAGGAAATAACAGTCACCTTGATTCTGGGGTTTGTTCACACCAGGCAGCAACACATAAGTCCTTGGGTGAAACAGAAGTCCACGTGCTTTCATCCAAACAAGATAGCAGGCCTTAATCCTGGCCCAAACTCTCAGGCCCCAACACACAGACTGGCAAACTCCACTGTCAGATGGAGGATAATCTACACCAGCTGAGACTGCGGGCTGGGTTTTATATCCCTAATAGAGTTGAGCGGACACCTGGATGTTCGGGTTCGACCAAACTTCACAAAAAAGTTTGAGGTTGGGACTCGAACCCGAACCCCATTGAAGTCAATGGGGACCCGAACTTTGGAGCACTAAAATGGCTCTAAAAAAGTCATGAAAAGGGCTAGAGGGCTGCAAATGGCAGCAAAATGTGGTTAAGAGCATGGCAAGTGCTCTGCAAACAAATGTGTATAGGCGAATGACTTAAAATAACATAAAATACGTAAAAAAAAAAAAATATTGATCTAGGATGACGAGGTCCATATGGAGTATGAGGTTGAGGAGGCGGTGGATGTGGCGGTGTAGGTGGAAGCGGCGGTGGAGGAGGTAGCCAACACAATTATTTTTTTTATTATTATATATATTTTTTGTTTAAATTTGAGTAGACCCCAAAACATTGGGAAAAATAACTTATGATAACCCCCTCCAGCCGTGCTAAACAAACTTTCAGACAATACACTGGCTGCAGGACAGGCCAGTACCTCCAAGGCGTAAAAGGCAAGCTCAGGCCATGTGCCCAATTTGGAGACCCAGAAGATGAAGGGGACAGATCCATCAGTCAGTACGTGTAGGCGTGTGCACACATACTGCTCCACCATGTCGCACTTCCCCGTGATGTCCACGATCCAATTGGATATCTTCTCTATCAAATTTCAATGTTCTTTTATGCGCCTACCTTGGTGATCACGGGTAACGGGGAATCAGGGTTCCAGGCCAGAGAGGGAGCCTGAGAAAGGGATACCACATCCAAGGGAGGTCAATGGAGGAAATATGATCGAGCGGAAATGTGGGAGTTATCAAAGCTGAGGGATCGAATGAAAGGAGGGGGCACACGGCAATTACTCACTCCTGACTCGGGGAGGTAGTGACGATAAATGACAATACAGGACTCTTAAGATGCCCTGTTATTGGAATGATTAATAAAATATTACAGGGAATGTCACTGGGATATTTTGGATTTGAAAACATTAGACAGGAGACTTTGTTGACTCTAGATAACTTCTGCTTGATCGCACGTCCCCGTGATGTCCACGATCCAATTGGATATCTTCTCTACCAACTTTTGATGTTGTTTTCTGCGCCTACCATGTTGATCATGGTTAGCGGTGAATCAGGGTTCCACGGCGGAGAGGGAGCGTGAGAAAGGGATACCACATCCAAGGGAGGTCAATGGATGAAATTAAATGTGATCGAGCGGACATGTGGGACAAATTATTGAAGCCGAAGCTTCCAAGTAAAGGAGGGGGCGCGCAGCAATTACCCACTCCCTACTCGGAGATGTAGTGATGATAAATAACAATACAGGACTCTTATGATGCCCTGTGTTTGGAATGATTAATAAAAAATAAAAAAAATGTCACTGAGGTATTTTGGATTTGGAAACGTTAGACAGGAGAGGCCCTGCTGCCGCTTTGTTGACTCTAGATAACTTCTGTCTGATCGCACGTCCCCGTGACGTCCACGATCCAATTGGATATCTTCTCTATCAACTTTCGATCTTCTTTTCTACACCTACCATGTTGATCACGGTTAGCGGCATATCAGGGTTCCACGCCGGAGAGGGAGCGTGAGAAAGGGATACCACATCCAAGGGAGGTCAATGGCTGAAATGTGATCGAGCGGAAATGTAGGACAAGTTGTTAAAGCGGAAGGATCGAATGAAAGGATGTGGCAAGCGTCAATTAAAGACGGATTTTAGAAATTTAAGTCCCTGTTACCTATGCAGAGCACGGGTTTTTCATAGGCAAAAATGGGTTTATGTCACCCTTCAATGGAACAGATGATTTTTAAAAATTTTGGTCCCTGTCATCTATGCAGAGCAGGGGTTTATTCACAGCAAAACTGTGTTCATGTCACCCACCAATTGAACAGACGATTTTACAAAAATTAGGTACCTGTCACCTATTCAGAGCAGGGGTTTGTATATGGCAAAATTGGTAAAATGTCACCTGACAATGTAACAGATCATTTTTAGAAATGTATGTCTCTGTCACCTATGCAGAGCAGGTGTTTATTCACTGCAAAAATGGTAAAATGTCATCCAAGAATGTAACAGACACTTTTGCGCCCTGCTCCCACTTTTGCTGTGCTGGTGCCTCTGTGCGACCACCACCTCTTCCTCTAAACTAGACTAGACGCATGACCTTGATTCCATGTGGGGTCTAGTATCTCATCATCCTCCACATCATCTTCCACCCACTCTTTATCCCTGCCCTCCTTGTCGGTCTGCATACTGCAGAAAGCTGCAGCAGTTGGCACCTACAGTACAGTATGTTTTGTCATCATCAGGGACATGCTGTGGTGGTCTTCCTTCCACCGGTTCGGACCCTGTGGACTTAACCGCGTCAGAGCCTCAGCCACTGTCCCTGTTCGCCACAGGACAGCTGGCTGGGACTTGTAGTGCCGCCTTTGAGCAGGCCCTGCGAGATGACCCTACCTTGGAGCAGCTAAGAGGGTTAGCTGCCAGCCCTCCCACTGTGGGAGACAAATACCGAGTGTGTTGGGACAATGGGAAACCGTATAAGGAGGACATCTCCCACAGTGACAGTAGGGTGGGGCCACTCAAGAGGCAGCTCATTGTACCTGTGCAGTTCAGGGAACAATTACTGCAAGTGGCTCATGAGATCCCCTTAGCTGGTCACCTGGGAATAACCAAAACAAAGTCCCGGGTGATGCAGAATTTTTTCTGGCCTGGCCTCGGGGCAGATGTCGCCAAGTACTGCAGGTCCTGCGACACCTGTCAGCGAGTTGGCAAAGCAGGAGACCGTCACCGAGCTCCATTGAATCCCTTACCGATAATTGATCAACCCTTCAGGAGGGTGGCCGTGGACATCATTGATCCACTGGCCATCCCCAGCAGTTCGGGTAAACGGTTCATATTAACCCTGGTGGATTACGCGACGCGCTACCCGGAAGCAGTGGCGTTATCCTCCATTAGGGAGGACAAGGTTGCAGACGCCATGCTAGGGATCTTCACGAGAGTGGGGTTCCCAGCTGAGCTTCTCAGCGACCAAGGACCTCAGTTCATGTCTGAACTAATGCAGGGGCTCTGTAGGAAAATACAGGTGAACCATATCGTAGCCAGCCTTTACCACCCACAAACAAACGGCCTCTGTGAGCGCTTCAACGGAACGTTGAAGCAGATGCTGAAGACGTTCGTGGAGGCGCAAGGGAAGGACTGTGAACGATATCTACCTCACCTGCTATTTGCCTACAGAGAGGTTCCCCAGGAGTCAACCAGGTTTTCGCCCTTCGAACTCCTGTATGGTCGACGAGTAAGAGGTCCCCTAGACCTAATCAGAGAGTCTTGGGAAGGCAAGGTTGCCGGAACTGAAGTCTCTGTAGTAGACTATGTCCTCAGGTTCCGAGACAAAATGGAGTCGCTTGTAGGTCTGGTACAGGAGAATATGGTGCAGGCCCAAAGCAAACAGAAGCAGTGGTATAACCGCACTGCCCGAGAGAGAATCTACCAGGAGGGGCAGAAGGTCTATGTCCTGCTGCCAATGCGGCAAAACAAACTGCAAGCTGCATGGGAAGGGCCGTACCCCATTGTCAAATGTCTGAGTAGGGAAAATTATGTGGTGGGCCTTGGAGAGGGAGGTAGGAGACAGAAGACGTTTCACGTCAACATGCTCAAGGAGCATCACGAGAGAACGCCACATGTTATGCCGGTTTGCAGCCTGCCCGAAAGGGAGGAGGCCGACCCCCTACTAGATCTGCTAGCTGACACTCGAGAGTTGGAGGTGGACTTAACCCTAAACCCTCAACTCTCGTCCCAGCAGAGATCTCAGCTCTTAGAAGTGTTTACGGCTCACCGTGACACTTTTACAGGGAAACCCGGGAGAACACACCTTGCAGTCCATCATGTGGACACAGGTACACATGCTCCCACAAAGCAGTCCGCCTACCATGTCTCAATGGAGGTCCAGGCAAACCTCAGGAGGGAGATCGAGGAGATGAAGCAGCTCGGGGTCATTCAGAAATCCCACAGTGCTTGGGCCTCACCGGTGGTTCTGGTCCCGAAGAAAGATCAGACAACCTTCGTTCTGTGTGGATTATCGGAAACTGAATGCCATCACAACCTCAGATGCTTACCCCATGCCCAGGATTGATGAACTGTTAGATAAGTTGGCAGGAGCCAGCTACCTGACAATCATGGACCTGAGCAGGGGGTATTGGCAGATTCCCCTGACCTCGGAGGCTCAGGAGAAGTCGGCCTTCATCACCCCTTTCGGCTTATACAAATTTACTGTAATGCCGTTTGGGATGAAGAATGCGCCAGCCACCTTTCAAAGGCTTGTGAATGACTTGCTGGAAGGACTAGAAGAATGTGCTGTCGCCTATTTAGACGACATTGCCATGTATAGCCCCACGTGGAAGGAGCACCTGGTGCACCTGTCGCAAGTACTGGACAAACTTGCTGCGGCTGGACTAACTGTTCAGCCTAGCAAGTGCCAGCTGGGCATGAATGAGGTCACTTACTTAGGCCACAGAGTAGGAGGAGGCACACTGAGGCCTGAAATAAAGAAGGTGGAAGCCATTACGAGATGGCCAACACCTCTCACCAAGAAACAGGTCATGTCTTTCTTGGGAACGGCCGGGTACTATAGGAAGTTCATCCCGAACTATAGCGCCCTGGCCAAGCCTCTGACAGACTTGACCAAGAAGAAGCTGCCCAGGATGGTGTCATGGACGCCGGAATGCGAGCAAGGCTTCCAGGCCCTGAAGGATGCGCTAGCCAGTGCTCCTGTGCTTCAGGCCCCAGATTTCACTCGGAAGTTTGTGGTTCACACAGATGCTTCCGCCTTTGGTCTGTGTGCAGTCTTGAGTCAGGTGAACCAGGCCGGGGAGGAGCATCCTGTACTATACTTGAGCCATAAGTTACTGGCCAGGGAGAGCAGCTACTCCACAATAGAGAAGGAGTGTTTAGCTATTGTGTGGTCCCTGCAAAAGCTACAACACTACCTGTATGGACGCAGTTTCACAGTGATCACCGATCACAATCCCCTCAGCTGGTTGGCACGTCTCGCAGGAGACAATGCGAAACTGCTGAGATGGAGCCTGATTTTGCAGCAGTACAACTTCACCGTGCAGCACAGAAAAGGTAGTTTACATGGAAATGCCGACGGGTTGTCGCGGCAGGGAGAATCGGTCGGAGGCGGCTGGGTTGCTGTGGAATAGGCTTGTGGCCATTTCCCCAGGCAACCTTTTAAAAGAGGGGGGGGTGCCGGCATACATACATAATTCCTCTGGGTAGCCATCTTATATGCTTCTGGCATATGTAAAAAAACAGTGAACTCTCATCTTCCTGAAGCCTGGGTCACCTATGATATAGATGGACACTTTTATTACCACTACTCTTTGAGGCCGGCTATAAAAGGTCATAAAGGCTATACCAGGCCCAGCTCATCCTGTCCTTTAAGATAAAGATCAGCTCGCTGTCAAGCCTGGCTGGAGCGTGACGTCATTAATTTCCAGGTCTGGTTTGAGGAGAGCTAATAGCCCTTAATTAGCTCTGGGCATAAAACCAGTCCACTTTCATATTTCATTTATGAATCAACTTATGCCCTTTCTGACACCAGATCCAGGCTCTACAGAGTATTGTGGTTAATTGGGTATCAAATATGACCAGAGGATGTGATTCTGTAACTGACCTGTGGGTGGTAGAAGAACTACAGGTCCCAGCATTGCCGTGTGTGGTCTCATTCTGTATGTAAATAAATAAGGATCGCAAATATGTATTCTGTATAAAAATATGCCGATGTATCAGGGAGATACAGGCTTAAGTATAATCCTCATTGTAGGAACTGAACTTTGATGGGGTCATAAAACACTTGGAGACCAATCCCTAGGCTTCACAGTCACTCTGCTGCCATTGGCTGACAGGAGTAAGTCTCCTGCCCATGGGAGAGTTCATAAACATACGTGCACAAGGACAGAGGAGAGAGACCCATGGAACATCACCAGACACTTAATTGGACATTGACGGCATATCCCTGTATCAGAAGAACTTTGAGGGTCTCCCCTGATACATACTGAACTGAGTTTGCAAGGATTCAAAAAGGACATATGAACGACCATCTGAAACCCTCCAGAGAAACTAAGTATTCTTTCATCTTTTTCCCTTTCATTTGAACTGTCGTGATTATTTATATTGTTATTATTATTCTGTAGATTTATAGTCATTTTCATTAGATTTGTATGCACTGCTTTTTACCTCTTATTAAAGATTATAAAATCTAAATGGCCAAGTCTTCCATATTCTAAGCTGCTGAACAACGTACCTTGCCTTTGAAGAGACGTTACCAGGTAGTTAGTTAAATTGCATTTAGGAATTGTAGCTGGGGGTGATTGACTGCGGTTGGTCAGTAAGTGATATCCGGTTCATCCACTGATCTGTGTGATAGTGAATGACCCGGATAGTCAGCTCGTGGACCGGGAACCCACGTGGTGGCAGTTACCGAAGTGTAGTGGGGGGTGTTAGCCGGATGGTAATACCCCGGTCACGTAAGGTCTCTGTGTGTGCGCAGACTCCGTCACAGACCACTACGTCACAGCTGTGGGATCCGGAGCGATCGGATCCATAGTTCGTGACACTCACTACAATGTTTTATGGGGTTTGCTCACCATAAGGCCCTCACTACAATGTTTTATGGGCTTCGCTTACCTGTAGGCCCTCACTACAATGTTTTATGGGGTTTCGCTCACCTTCAGGAACCTCACGTCCAATGTTTCATATGGTCTGCTCAGCTGTAGGCCCTCACTACATTGTTTTATGGGGTTTGCTTACCTTCAGGCCCTCACCTTCAATGCTTTATACGGTCTGCTCAGCTGTATGCCCTCATTACAATGTTTTATGGGGTTTGCTCACCATAAGGCCCTCATTTCAATGTTTTATGGGGTTCGCTCATCTGTAGGCCCTCACCTCCAATGTTTAATATGGTCTGCTCAGCTGTAGGCCCTCACCTCCAATATTTTATATGGTCTGCTCACCTGTAGGCCCTCACTACAATGTTTTATGGGGTTCGCTCATCTGTAGGCCCTCACCTCCAATGTTTTATATGGTCTGCTCAGCTGTAGGCCCTCACCTCCAATATTTCATATGATCTGCTCACCTGTAGGCCCTCACTACAATGTTTCATGGGGTTCGCTCAACAGCAGACCCTCAACCATAATGTTTAAGAGGATCAGCTGAGCAGCAGGCCCTCACCTGTAATGTTTTTTGAGGGTCAGCAGCAGGCTATTATTAATCATTTTTAAAGGGTGTGTATGATGCCCTCCTTTAAGTGTAATAAAAGGTGCATTGGAAAGCCTGTTCCTTGTAATTTTTGGCAGGCCTTTTACTTAGTGCATAGGCTGTATGAATGTAGGAGTCCCACTACCTGAACAATTGTAGCACCATGTAAATGAGGCCCTCCATTATGTGATATACAGGCTGTATCTCTTTTTCCTTGTAATTTTTGGCAGGACTTACACTGTATATACAATTGAATCTACAGGAAAGAATGCTTCCTAACAATTTTTCTTCTGAAAATAATTTATTTTTTTGTGGGGGCGGGGTTTTGGGCGTTTTTTTGTCAGTTTGTAAAAATGGCGTACAACTCGGACAACATGGTTCCCAGCAGTGACATTGGTGTCCAAGATGCATCCAGACATAGTCCCCCTGCTGTTCCTGATCGATTTCAGAGGTGTTTCCATCACTTTCAGACCTTTTCCTATGAACCAGTCACCCTCCCCTCATCCGAGCAGGGGGTGTCTGGTCGACTCCCATTGACTTCCATTATACTCAGGTGCTCAGACCGAACACCCAAACACACGAACACTTTGGTGCTCGCTCATCACTAGTTTTTACCCCTTGGTGGTGGAGTGACCTTCTTAATGCGGCTTTAAAACCCGGATATTAGAACACATTAAATATGTCAATAATTCCTCCAGTACAGGTATTTTAAATGCTGCAAGGCATTTCATTACAACACATAACCACAGCTTGAAACATTTCAGAACATGAGCAATAGAAAAGGTCACTCCACCACCAAGGGGTAAAAACCTGAAAAAAACTATTTTAACAATGAAGACTTTCTGGATATTCTGTTTAAAAACAAGATTCGCTAAAGGATTAAATATGAAAAGGGAGCTCATGTATTTTTATTGCGTCAACCGCTCTCTACCCAACATATAACCATTGTCACTGATTTTACTCATTTTTGAAATGTATAATCATAAATTGTTTATTTGCAGTAAAGATCACAATAGTAGTTTACGTTGGTGTTCACACTGTGCGTTTTTCATACATGTCTGATAAATGATATGTAACAACTAAAAGGATGGAACTCAAGATAACATGTATCTAATTGACAGGTTTATGCACATTGTGAACAACCATCACCATTGCTGTTTTTAAAAGTTACATATTTATGTTTGTGATTCAGCAACACATGGGTTAATAATGATTTAGTGCAGTCTGTGCAGAGCGAGGCTAATTAACCAACATGCCTAGTAGGGGGGGGGGGGGGGGGGCAAGAGGTTCCAACTCCTTCATCTCTCACTTCCCTCCTTTTTAAAGGCTGTGTTCAAACTGCACTTTAGTTTTGAAAAAGAACGACTGTTTGAAACGCGTCACCGTTGTGGTGGAGGTGGAGTTTTTTGTCTGCACTTTCTACCGCTAAAAAATAAAGTGCAACTACAAACACATTGGAACCGTGCTGGAGTCCATTTTCTTCAATTTTCTACAACCAAAATATTTCTACATCTTATTAGCCCTTGTGCAGTGCAGTTATATGTTCTAAAGCAGGCATCCTCAAACTGCGGCCCTCCAGCTGTTGTAAAACTACAACTCCCACAATGCCTTGCTGTAGGCTGATACCTGTGGACTGTTCTGGCATGCTGGGAGTTGTAGTTTTGCAACAGCTGTAGGGTCGCAGTTTGAGGATGCCTGTTCTAAAGCCCTTTGTTGTGTGTATAAGTGGAAAAAAATAAGGGCTTTTTTTGACATTCAGCAGTGCAGTTATATGTTCTAAAGCCTTTTTGGGGGTGTATTAGTGGAAAAAAGGGCTTATTAGCCGTTGTGTGGTGAAGTGAGAAAAATAGAGCCTATTTTGGGGCGAATTTGTGAAAAACAAAAGGTATTATTTGCCGTTCAGCAGTGCAACTATATGTTCTAAAGCCTTTTTGGGGTGTATCAGTGGGAAAAAAAGGGGCTTATTAGCCATTGTGTGGTGACTTGGACAGCACCCTGCCACACCACATTGAAGATCCGCTGGACTCCTGGGCTGCCAAACTGGATTTGTGGCCGCAAATGGCAGAGTTTGCCCTGGAAAAGCTGTCCTGCCCAGCCAGCAGTGTGGCATCAGTGCGGGTGTTTAGTGCAGCGAGGACCCCATCCCGATCATCTCCTAGCAACTATGCGTGAAAATCCCCACACTTGCTTGGGGATGCTTGTGATTTTCACGCAGCCCCATTCACTTCTATGAAAAACGCAAAAAATAGAGAATGCTGCGATTTTCACGCAATGCACAAGTGATGCGTGAAAATCACCGCTCATGTGCACAGCCCCATAGAAATTAATCGGTCCAGATTCACTGTGGGTTCAATGCGTTCACTTATGCCCATGTAAAAGAGGCCTAAGAGCGACGCCTGTTGTGTGCATGTTATACTGACTTACAGTATTATTTCACCACCCTATGCGTGTTACCGCAAGGCACAGTGTTCTACACCGCTATACAGGCTCTCTGCAGCCAGGAAATAGGTTTTTGAACTCGATTTGCCGCAAAAAAATTGGATCCAATCTTTTCAGAAAATTCGACTGAATCCAATTTTTTTGAAATTTGCTCATCTCTAGTCATCAATATTAATCACCAGATAACCCTTTTAATTGGATGAAATAATTTTACAATATTATTTCTGTAATAACTGTAGACTAATAGGTATGAAGCTTGGGGGCCATCACATGTCTCTGTGAATGTGGTAGATTATACACAAGGTGCGGCTTCATATACACATTACAGTAGTGGAGCAATATTTTAATCATTTCAATTTCACCCAATGACGACAAATAGATTTTTTCAGCATTTATTAGGTTTCATGTTAATTTAAAGTATTCAATTTACAGCCAAGTTTGGTTCCTAATTATTTAACCTTTTCCTTTCAAAACATAAACTGTACATATTTTTTTTATTTTTTGGGGGATAATAAAACTTTTTTTCAAATAAGATCTGTAAGAAATAATACCTTTGGATAATGAAAGTCTTATAATCTGTTACAATGCATGTAACAGGGAGTATTTCATATATGTGAATTATAGATGGAAAGTAGAGATGAGCAAAGTATTTAAAAATTCGATTTGGCTATTTTGCTGAATTATACAAAAAAAATCGCTTTGAGAAATATGACTTCGTCATGAAGCTCATTTCTTTGTAGTAGTTGATGCAATGACAGGGAGCAGCGATGGTGCCACCCCCATCATTGTGCCCCTTAGATGTCACGATCATACATGATTGTGACATCTGACAACAATAATGCAGTGTAAATTTTTTTTTCAATAATCAAATCCTACTTTCTTCATCCATTTGATTAAGAAATGCGATCCGAACTTCGTCCCGAACCCGAACCCCATTGAAGTCAATGGGGACCCAAACCTTTTGGCACTAAAAAGGCTGTAAAACAGCCCAGGAAAGGGCTAGAGGGCTGCAAAAGGCAGCAACATGTAGGTAAATCCCCTGCAAACAAATGTGGATAGGGAAATGAATAAAAATAAAAATAAAATAAATAAAAATTAACCAATATCAATTGGAGAGAGGTCCCATAGCAGAGAATCTGGCTTCACGTCACCCACCACTGTAACAGTCCATTGTCAGATATTTAGGCCCCGGCACCCAGGCAGAGGAGAGAGGTCCCGTAACAGAGAATCTGTCTTCTTGTCAGCAGAGAATCAGTCTGCATGTCTTGGCAGAGAATCAGGCTTCACGTCAGCCACCAGTGCAACAGTCCATTGTCATATATTTAGGCCCAGCACCCAGGCAGAGGAGAGAGGTCCCGTAACAGAGGATCTGGCTTCATGTCAGCAGAGAATCAGTCTGCATGTCATAGCAGAGAATCAGGCTTCACGTCACCCAACATTGGAACAGTCCATTGGCATATATTTAAGCACAGGCACCCAGGCAGAGGAGAGAGGTCCCGTAACAGAGAATCTGTCTTCATGTCAGCAGAGAATCAGTCTGCATGTCATAGCAGAGAATCAGGCTTCACGTCACACAACATTGGAACAGTCCATTGGCATATATTTAAGCCCAGGCACCCAGGTAGAGGAGAGAGGTCCCGTAACAGAGGATCGGGCTTCATGTCAGCAGAGAATCAGTCTGCATGTCATAGCAGAGAATCAGGCTTCACGTCAGCCACCACTGCAACAGTCCATTGGCATATATTTAGGCCCAGCACCCAGGCAGAGGAGAGAGGTCCCGTAACAGAGGATCTGGCTTCATGTCAGCAGAGAATCAGTCTGCATGTCATAGCAGAGAATCAGGCTTCACGTCAGCCACCACTGCAACAGTCCATTGTCAGATATTTAGGCCCAGCACACAGGCAGAGGAGAGAGGTCCCGTAACAGAGGATCTGGCTTCATGTCAGCAGAGAATCAGTGTGCATGTCATAGCAGAGAATCAGGCCTCACGTCAGCCACCACTGCAACAGTCCATTGTCAGATATTTAGGCCCAGCACACAGGCAGAGGAGAGAGGTCCCGTAACAGAGGATCTGTCTTCATGTCAGCAGAGAATCAGTCTGCATGTCATAGCAGAGAATCAGGCTTCACGTCACCCAACATTGGAACAGTCCATTGGCATATATTTAAGTCCAGGCACCCAGGCAGAGGAGAGAGGTCCCGTAACAGAGAATCTGTCTTCATGTCAGCAGAGAATCAGTCTGCATGTCATAGCAGAGAATCAGGCTTTACGTCACCCAACATTGGAACAGTCCATTGGCATATATTTAAGCCCAGGCACCCAGGCAGAGGAGAGAGGTCCCGTTACAGAGGATCGGGCTTCATGTCAGCAGAGAATCAGTCTGCATGTCATAGCAGAGAATCAGGCTTCACGTCAGCCACCACTGCAACAGTCCATTGTCAGATATTTTGGCCCAGCACACAGGCAGAAGAGAGAGGTCTTGTAACAGAGAATCTGTCTTCATGTCAGCAGAGAATCAGTCTGCATGTCATAGCAGAGAATCAGGCTTCACGTCAGCCACCACTGCAACAGTCCATTGGCATATATTTAGGCCCAGCACACAGGCAGAGGAGAGAGGTCCCTTAACAGAGGATCTGGCTTCATGTCAGCGGAGAATCAGTCTGCATGTCATAGCAGAGAATCAGGCTTCACGTCAGCCACCACTGCAACAGTCCATTGTCAGATATTTAGGCCCAGCACACAGGCAGAGGAGAGAGGTCCCGTAACAGAGAATCTGTCTTCATGTCAGCAGAGAATCAGTCTGCATGTCATAGCAGAGAATCAGGCTTCACGTCACACAACATTGGAACAGTCCATTGGCATATATTTAAGCCCAGGCACCCAGGCAGAGGAGAGAGGTCCCGTAACAGAGGATCGGGCTTCATGTCAGCAGAGAATCAGTCTGCATGTAATAGCAGAGAATCAGGCTTCACGTCAGCCACCACTGCAACAGTCCATTGTCAGATATTTAGGCCCAGCACACAGGCAGAAGAGAGAGGTCTTGTAACAGAGAATCTGTCTTCATGTCAGCAGAGAATCAGTCTGCATGTCATAGCAGAGAATCAGGCTTCACGTCAGCCACCACTGCAACAGTCCATTGGCATATATTTAGGCCCAGCACCCAGGCAGAGGAGAGAGGTCCCGTAACAGAGGATCTGGCTTCATGTCAGCAGAGAATCAGTCTGCATGTCATAGCAGAGAATCAGGCTTCACGTCAGCCACCACTGCAACAGTCCATTGTCAGATATTTAGGCCCAGCACACAGGCAGAGGAGAGAGGTCCCGTAACAGAGGATCTGGCTTCATGTCAGCAGAGAATCAGTGTGCATGTCATAGCAGAGAATCAGGCCTCACGTCAGCCACCACTGCAACAGTCCATTGTCAGATATTTAGGCCCAGCACACAGGCAGAGGAGAGAGGTCCCGTAACAGAGGATCTGTCTTCATGTCAGCAGAGAATCAGTCTGCATGTCATAGCAGAGAATCAGGCTTCACGTCACCCAACATTGGAACAGTCCATTGGCATATATTTAAGCCCAGGCACCCAGGCAGAGGAGAGAGGTCCCGTAACAGAGAATCTGTCTTCATGTCAGCAGAGAATCAGTCTGCATGTCATAGCAGAGAATCAGGCTTTACGTCACCCAACATTGGAACAGTCCATTGGCATATATTTAAGCCCAGGCACCCAGGCAGAGGAGAGAGGTCCCGTTACAGAGGATCGGGCTTCATGTCAGCAGAGAATCAGTCTGCATGTCATAGCAGAGAATCAGGCTTCACGTCAGCCACCACTGCAACAGTCCATTGTCAGATATTTAGGCCCAGCACACAGGCAGAAGAGAGAGGTCTTGTAACAGAGAATCTGTCTTCATGTCAGCAGAGAATCAGTCTGCATGTCATAGCAGAGAATCAGGCTTCACGTCAGCCACCACTGCAACAGTCCATTGGCATATATTTAGGCCCAGCACACAGGCAGAGGAGAGAGGTCCCGTAACAGAGGATCTGGCTTCATGTCAGCGGAGAATCAGTCTGCATGTCATAGCAGAGAATCAGGCTTCACGTCAGCCACCACTGCAACAGTCCATTGTCAGATATTTAGGCCCAGCACACAGGCAGAGGAGAGAGGTCCCGTAACAGAGAATCTGTCTTCATGTCAGCAGAGAATCAGTCTGCATGTCATAGCAGAGAATCAGGCTTCACGTCAGCCACCACTGCAACAGTCCATTGGCATATATTTAGGCCCAGCACACAGGCAGAGGAGAGAGGTCCCGTAACAGAGAATCTGTCTTCATGTCAGCAGAGAATCAGTCTGCATGTCATAGCAGAGAATCAGGCTTCACGTCAGCCACCAGTGCAACAGTCCATTGTCATATATTTAGGCCCAGCACCCTGGCAGAGGAGAGAGGTCCCGTAACAGAGGATCTGGCTTCATGTCAGCAGAGAATCAGTGTGCATGTCATAGCAGAGAATCAGGCCTCACGTCAGCCACCACTGCAACAGTCCATTGTCAGATATTTAGGCCCAGCACACAGGCAGAGGAGAGAGGTCCCGTAACAGAGAATCTGTCTTCATGTCAGCAGAGAATCAGTCTGCATGTCATAGCAGAGAATCAGGCTTCACGTCAGCCACCACTGCAACAGTCCATTGTCATATATTTAGGCCCAGCACCCAGGCAGAGGAGAGAGGTCCCGTAACAGAGGATCTGGCTTCATGTCAGCAGAGAATCAGTGTGCATGTCATAGCAGAGAATCAGGCTTCACGTCACCCAACATTGGAACAGGCCATTGGCATATATTTAGGCCCCGGCACCCAGACAGAGGAGAGGTTCATTCAACTTTGGGTAGCCTCGCAATATAATGGTAAAATGAAAATAAAAATAGGATTGAATGAGGAAGTGCCCTGGAGTACAATAATATATGGTTAAGGGGAGGTAGTTAATGTCTAATCTGGACAAGGGATGGACAGGTCCTGTGGGATCCATGCCTGGTTCATTTTTATGAACGTCAGCTTGTCCACATTGGCTGTAGACAGACGGCTGCGTTTGTCTGTAATGACGCCCCCCTGCCGTGCTGAATACACGTTCAGACAAAACGCTGGCCGCCGGGCAGGCCAGCACCTCCAAGGCATAAAAGGCTAGCTCTGGCCACGTGGACAATTTAGAGACCCAGAAGTTGAATGGGGCCGAACCATCAGTCAGTACGTGGAGGGATGTGCACACGTACTGTTCCACCATGTTAGTGAAATGTTGCCTCCTGCTAACACGTTGCGTATCAGGTGGTGGTGCAGTTAGCTGTGGCGTGTTGACAAAACTTTTCCACATCTCTGCCATGCTAACCCTGCCCTCAGAGGAGCTGGCCGTGACACAGCTGCCTTGGCGACCTCTTGCTCCTCCTCTGACTTGGCCTTGGGCTTCCACTTGTTCCCCTGTGACATTTGGGAATGCTCTCAGTAGCGTGTCTACCAACGTGCGCTTGTACTCGCGCATCTTCCTATCACGCTCCAGTGCAGGAAGTAAGGTGGGCACATTGTCTTTGTAGCGTGGATCCAGCAGGGTGGCAACCCAGTAGTACGCACACGTTAAAATGTGGGCAACTCTGCTGTCGTCGCGCAGGCACTGCAGCATGTAGTCGCTCATGTGTGCCAGGCTGCCCAGAGGTAAGGACAAGCTGTCCTCTGTGGGAGGCATATCGTCCTGCCTTTCCCCCCAGCCACGCACCAGTGATGGGCCCGAGCTGCGTTGGGTGCCAACCCGCTGTGACCATGCTTCATCCTCATCCTCCTCCACCTCCTCCTCATCCTCGTCCTCCAGTAGTGGGCCCTGGCTGGCCACATTTGTACCTGGCCTCTGCTGTTGCAAAAAACCTCCCTCTGAGTCACTTTGAAGAGACTGGCCTGAAAGTGCTAAAAATGACCCCTCTTCCTCCTCCTCCTCCTCCTCCTCCTGGGCCACCTCCTCTTCCATCATCGCCCTAAGTGTTTTCTCAAGGAGACATATAAGTGGAATTGTAACGCTGATAACGGCGTCATCGCCACCGGCCATGTTGGTGGAGTACTCGAAACAGCGCAACAGGGCACACAGGTCTCGCATGGAGGCCCAGTCATTGGTGGTGAAGTGGTGCTGTTCCGTAGTGCGACTGACCCGAGCGTGCTGCAGCTGAAACTCCACTATGGCCTGCTGCTGCTCGCACAGTCTGTCAAGCATGTGCAAGGTGGAGTTCCACCTGGTGGGCACGTCGCATATGAGGCTGTGAGCGGGAAGGCCGAAGTTACGCTGTAGCGCAGACAGGCGAGCAGCGGGAGGATGTGAACGCCGGAAGCGCGAACAGACGGCCCGTAATGTATGCAGCAGCTCTGACATGTCGGGGTAGTTGTGAATGAACTTCTGCACCACCAAATTCAGCACATGCGCCAGGCAAGGGATATGCGTCAAACCGGCTAGTCCCAGAGCTGCAACGAGAGTTCGCCAATTATCGCACACCACCAGGCCGGGCTTGAGGCTCACCGGCAGCAACCACTCGTCGGTCTGTTGTTCTATACCAGGCCACAACTCCTGTGCGGTGTGGGGCCTGTCCCCCAAACATATGAGTTTCAGAATGGCCTGCTGACGTTTATCCCGGGCTGTGCTGAAGTTGGTGGTGAAGGTGTGTGGCTGACTGGATGAGCAGGTGGAAGAAGAGGAGGAGGAACCCGAGAAGGAGGAGGTGGCAACAGGAGGCAAAGAAAGTTGCCCTGCGATCCTTGGCGGCGGAAGGACGTGCGCCAAACAGCTCTCCGCCTGGGGCCCAGCTGCCACTACATTTACCCAGTGTGCAGTTAGGGAGATATAGCGTCCCTGGCCGTGCTTACTGGTCCACGTATCTGTGGTTAGGTGGACCTTACTACAGATGGCGTTGCGCAGTGCACACTTGATTTTATCGGATACTTGGTTGTGCAGGGAAGGCACGGCTCTCTTGGAGAAGTAGTGCCGGCTGGGAACAACATACTGTGGGACAGCAAGCGACATGAGCTGTTTGAAGCTGTCTGTGTCCACCAGCCTAAATGACAGCATTTCATAGGCCAGTAGTTTAGAAATGCTGGCATTCATGGCCAGGGATCGAGGGTGGCTAGGTGGGAATTTACGCTTTCTCTCAAATGTTTGTGAGATGGAGAGCTGAACGCTGCCGTGTGACATGGTTGAGATGCTTGGTGACAGAGGTGGTGGTGGTGTTGGTGGTACTTCCCCTGTTTGCTGGGCGGCAGGTGCCAACGTTCCTCCAGAGGCGGAGGAAGAGGCCGAGGCGGCAGCAGCAGAAGAGGTAGCAGGGGGAGCCTGAGTGACTTCCTTGGTTTTAAGGTGTTTACTCCACTGCAGTTCATGCTTTGCATGCCGGTGCCTCGTCATGCAGGTTGTGCTAAGGTACAGAACGTTAATGCCTCGCTTCAGGCTCTGATGGCATAGCGTGCAAACCACTCGGGTCTTGTTGTCATCACATTATTTGAAGAAGTGCCATGATAGGGAACTCCTTGAAGCTGCCTTTGGGGTGCTCGGTCCCAGATGGCGGCGGTCAGTAGCAGGCGGAGTCTCTTGGCGGCGGGTGTTCTGCTTTTGCCCACTGCTCCCTCTTTTGCTACGCTGTTGGCTCGGTCTCACCACTGCCTCTTCCTCCGAACTGTGAAAGTCAGTGTCACAACCTTCATTCCATGTGGGGTCTAGGACCTCATCGTCCCCTGCATCGTCTTCTACCCAGTCTTCTACCCAGTCTTGATCCCTGACCTCCTGTTCAGTCTGAACACTGCAGAAAGACGCAGCAGTTGGCACCTGTGTTTCGTCATCATCAGAGACATGCTGAGGTGGTATTCCCATGTCCTCATCATCAGGAAACATAAGTGGTTGTGCGTCAATGCATTCTATGTCTTCCACCGCTGGGGAAGGGCTGGGTGGATGCCCTTGGGAAACCCTGCCAGCGGAGTCTTCAAACAGCATAAGAGACTGCTGCATAACTTGAGGCTCAGACAGTTTCCCTGGTATGCATGGGGGTGATGTGACAGACTGATGGGCTTGGTTTTCAGGCGCCATCTGTGCGCTTTCTGCAGAAGACTGGGTGGGAGATAATGTGAACGTGCTGGATCCACTGTCGGCCACCCAATTGACTAATGCCTGTACCTGCTCAGGCCTTACCATCCTTAGAACGGCATTGGGCCCCACCAAATATCGCTGTAAATTATGGCGGCTACTGGGACCTGAGGTAGTTGGTACACTAGGACGTGTGGCTGTGGCAGAACGGCCACGTCCTCTCCCAGCACCAGAGGGTCCACTAACACCACCACGACCATGTCCGCGTCCGCGTCCTTTACTACAAACCGGATTCCAAAAAAGTTGGGACACTATACAAATCTTGAATAAAAACTGAATGCAATGATGTGGAGGTGCCAACTTCTAATATTTTATTCAGAATAGAACATAAATCACGGAACAAAAGTTTAAACTGAGAAAATGTACCATTTTAAGGGAAAAATATGTTGAATCAGAATTTCATGGTGTCAACAGATCCCCAAAAAGTTGGGACAAGGCCATTTTCACCACTGTGTGGCATCTCCCCTTCTTCTTACAACACTCAACAGACGTCTGGGGACCGAGGAGACCAGTTTCTCAAGTTTAGAAATAGGAATGCTCTCCCATTCTTGTCTAATACAAGCCTCTAACTGTTCAATCGTCTTGAGACTTCTTTGTTGCACCTTCCTCTTTATGATGCGCCAAATGTTCTCTATAGGTGAAAGATCTGGACTGCAGACTGGCCATTTCAGTACCCGGATCCTTCTCCTATGCAGCCATGATGTTGTGATTGATGCAGAATGTGGTCTGGCATTATCTTGTTGAAAAATGCAGGGTCTTCCCTGAAAGAGATGACGTCTGGATGGGAGCAGCTATTGTTCTAGAACCTGAATATATTTTTCTGCATTGATGGTGCCTTTCCAGACATGCAAGCTGCCCATGCCACATGCACTCATGCAACCCCATACCATCAGAGATGCAGGCTTCTGAACTGAGCGTTGATAACAACTTGGGTTGTTCTTGTCCTCTTTGGTCCAGATGACATGGCGTCCCAGATTTCCAAAAAGAACTTCGAATAGTGACTTGTCTGACCACAGAACAGTCTTCCATTTTGCCACACTCCATTTTAAATGATCCCTGGCCCAGTGAAAACGCCTGAGCTTGTGGATCTTGCTTAGAAATGGCTTCTTCTTTGCACTGTAGAGTTTCAGCTGGCAACGGCGGATGGCACAGTGGATTCTGTTCACTGACAATGGTTTCTGGAAGTATTCCTGAGCCCATTCTGTGATTTCCTTTACAGTAGCATTCCTGTTTGTGGTGCAGTGTCGTTTAAGGGCCCGGAGATCACGGGCATCCAGTATAGTTTAACGGCCTTGACCGTTATGCACAGAGATTGCTCCAGATTCTCTGAATCTTTGGATGATGTTATGCACAGTTGATGATGATAGATGCAAAGTCTTTGCAATTTTTCGCTAGGTAACACCTTACTGATATTGCTCCACTATCTTTCTGCGCAACATTATGGGAATTGGTGATCCTCTACCCATCTTGGCTTCTGAGAGACACTGCCACTCTGAGAAGCTCTTTTTATACCCAATCATGTTGCCAATTGACCTAATTAGTGTTAATTGGTCTTCCAGCTCTTCGTTATGCTCAAATTTACTTTTTCCAGCCTCTTATTGCTACTTGTCCCAACTTTTTGGGGATTTGTTGACACCGTGAAAATTTGAATCAACGTATTTTTCCTTTAAAATGATACATTTACTCGGATTAAACGTTTGATCTGTCATCTACATTCTATTACAAATAAAATATTGACATTTGCCATCTCCACATCATTGCATTCAGTTTTTATTCAAAATTTGTTTAGTGTCTCAACTTTTTTGGAATCCGGTTTGTAGATGTTTTCCTCATTGTTATCGTTCACCACAACAACAAAAATATTATTTGACCCAATGTATTGAATTCAAATTCAGGCCTTTTTTTAAAGACAACTAACACTATCTGGCTATCTATTTAGGTACCGTATTACACTAATACAGGCACAGCAGTAACCACAGATTTAGCTGACTATAAATTTGAGGCCTATTATTTAGGCGCTGGGTGACAGGTATAGGTTTACTGACAGAATTAGACTTGGAAATGCATAGTAGCGTGTGTGTGAAGTTATTCAGAATGACCCTATGTGCACCTTGAATCTGATATACCCTTTTAGGGATAAATTTAAAGTAGGCCTGATACAGCAGAAACCACTAAATTAGGAAATTGCTAAATTGGGAATTGTATTTCAACCCAGAACAAAAACTGTGCTTTGACGGACACTAAATAACTTGACCAGCCACACCAGTAACGACAGATTTAGCTGGATATAAACTTAAGGCCTAGTATTTAGGCGCTGGGTGACAGGTATAGGTTTACTGACAGAATTAGACTTGGAAATGCACAGTAGCGTGTGTGTGAAGTTATTCAGAATGACCCTATGTGCACCTTGAATCTGATATACCCTTTTAGGGATAAATTTAAAGTAGGCCTGATACAGCAGAAACTACTAAATTAGGAAATTGCTAAATTGGGAATTGTATTTCAACCCAGAACAAAAACTGTGCTTTGACGGACACTAAATAACTTGACCAGCCACACCAGTAACAACAGATTTAGCTGACTATAAATTTGAGGCCTATTCTTTAGGCGCTGGGTGACAGGTATAGGTTTACTGACAGAATTTGACTTGGAAATGCATAGTAGCGTGTGTGTGAAGTTATTCAGAATGACCCTATGTGCACCTTGAATCTGATATACTCTTTTAGGCATAAATTTAAAGTAGGCCTGATACAGCAGAGACCACTAAATTAGGAAATTGCTAAATTGGGAATTGTATTTCAACCCAGAACAAAAACTGTGCTTTGACGGACACTAAATAACTTGACCAGCCACACCAGTAACGACAGATTTAGCTGGATATAAACTTGAGGCCTAGTATTTAGGCGCTGGGTGACAGGTATAGGTTTACTGACAGAATTTGACTTGGAAATGCACAGTAGCGTGTGTGTGAAGTTATTCAGAATGACCCTATGTGCACCTTGAATCTGATATACCCTTTTAGGGATAAATTTAAAGTAGGCCTGATACAGCAGAAACCACTAAATTAGGAAATTGCTAAATTGGGAATTGTATTTCAACCCAGAACAAAAACTGTGCTTTGACGTACACTAAATAACTTGACCAGCCACACCAGTAACGACAGATTTAGCTGACTATAAATTTGAGGCCTATTCTTTAGGCGCTGGGTGACAGGTATAGGTTTACTGACAGAATTTGACTTGGAAATGCACAGTAGCGTGTGTGTGAAGTTATTCAGAATGACCTTATGTGCACCTTGAATCTTATATACCCTTTTAGGGATAAATTTAAAGTAGGCCTGATACAGCAGAAACCACTAAATTAGGAAATTGCTAAATTGGGAATTGTATTTCAACCGGGAAAAAAAACTGTGCTTTGACGTACACTAAATAACTTGACCAGCCACACCAGTAACGACAGATTTAGCTGGATATAAACTTGAGGCCTAGTATTTAGGCGCTGGGTGACAGGTATATACGTTTACTGACAGAATTAGACTGGGATATGGCCAAAAAATAACCACACTATTGATGGTTAAATGCACTTGGTGTGACAGCTTGACCAACCACACTACTGAGGGTTAAATGCACTTGGTGACAGGCGCAGCTTGCCCCTGATGTGGTATATGGCCAAAAAATAAACAGACTATTGCTGGTTAAATGCACGTGGTGTGACAGCTTCACCCTGATGTAGGATTTAGCCAAAAAACAACCACACCATTGAGGGTTAAATGCACTTGGTGACAGGCTCAGCTTGCCCCTGATGTAGTATATGGCCAAAAAATAACCAGACTATTGCTGGTTAAATGCACGTGGTGTGACAGCTTCACCCTGATGTAGGATTTAGCCAAAAAACAACCACACCATTGAGGGTTAAATGCACTTGGTGACAGGCTCAGCTTGCCCCTGATGTAGTATATGGCCAAAAAATAACCAGACTATTGCTGGTTAAATGCACTTGGTGTGACAGCTTCACCCTGATGTAGGATTTAGCCAAAAAACAACCACACCATTGAGGGTTAAATGCACTTGGTGGCAGCCTGTGCTGGCGCACCACAAGACACAAAATGGCCGCCGATCACCCCAGAAAAAAGTGACTGAAAAACGCTCTGGGCAGCCTAAAAACAGTGAGCAATTCAATAGCAGCAGTTCAATCATCCACAGCTGCAGATCGATCTCTGAATGAAGTCTTTTGGAGGAGTTAATCACTGCCTAATCTCGCCCTACTGTCGCAGCTGCAACCTCTCCCTACGCTAATCAGAGCAGAGTGACGGGCGGCGCTACGTGACTCCAGCTTAAATAGAGGCTGGGTCACATGCTGCACTGGCCAATCACAGCCATGCCTACTACGGCCTCTTAGGGCAAGTAGTATGACGCTTGTTGATTGGCTGCTTTGCAGCCTTTCAAAAAGCGCCAAGAAAGCGACGAACACCGAACCCGAACCCGGACTTTTACGAAAATGTCCGAGTTCGGGTCCGTTTCACGGACACCCCAAAAATCGGTACGAACCTTTTTTTTTCATGTCCGTGGATCCTCCAAAATTTTTTTTCATGTCCGTGGATCCTCCAAAAATCAAGGAAGACCCATGGACGGAAAAACAGTCACGGATCACGGACCTACGGACCCCGTTTTTGCGGACCTTAAAAAAAAAATGGTCGTGTGCATGAGGCCCAAGCCGCTGATACACAGAAGGTGTTGCACAGATGTCTGAAGTCACTGCAGACACCTTCTATTAAAATAGCCAATAAAATGATATTTTTTTGTAAATAAAAAAAATTTGCAAATCTGAACGTTAAATTGCTGCCAACACACACAGTAATCCTTAAAAGGACTTTTGGGTCTTTGAAACGTCTTGAGAAAGTGTAAATTGCGATCAAATTCTCTCTACACTGTCTGTCCCTTCCTAACAGCAGCTCTCCCTGACTCGCAATGAGCCGGACCCGCGTGACCGGGTGCTATATAGCACCCGATGACGTGTTCCGGCCAGCCAATCACTGTAATGCCAGTAGAAAACATGGCTAATGGTATTACAGTGATGGCAATACTTACCAGAATGTTGATTAGCTGCTTAAAAGGCGCCAAACGTGCGGGGAGAAGACTCGAGCATGGCGCTCGAGCACATGTGGTACTTGGCCGAGCATGCTCGCTCATCACTAGTAAAAACCTGAAAAAAACAATGTGATTCAGCAACAGATGGGTTAATAGAGATTTAGTGCAGTCTGTGCAGAGCGAGGCTAATTAACCAACATGCCTAGTAGGGGGGAGGGAGCGGGAGGTTCCAACTCCTTCATCTCTCACTTCCCTCCTTTTTAAAGGCTGTGTTCAGACTGCACTTTAGTTTTGAAAAAGAACGACTATCGAAAAGCGTCACTGTTGTGGTGGAGGTGGAGTTTTTTGTCTGCACTCGCTACTGCTGTTTGGAGAATTGAAAGATAAAGTGCAACTACAAACACATTGGACCGTGCTGGAGTACATTTTCTTCAATTTTCTACATCCAGTATATGGACTGATTCGACCAACTCCGTGCATGGGGGCTACAAAAATTGGAAGGTGAGCTGGAAAACAACCCTTACTTTTCTACGTAGAAATATTTCCTAGTAATACACCCTGTTAATGGCTGTATCACACAGCACTTACACTCCAAAACAAAGAATGGTTTGCTGGAATTAGAGGTATCATCTATTGCAAAACTAAATGCAGCAGTATAATGGCAGTTTGGATCCCCAGTCAATGCAGCAATGTGTAATAGGATTGTTCCTATTACCCAGGCTGTACACTCCCCTATTGGACCCTGTTCTGCTTTTATAGTGTGGAAGTTCTATTCTGCTAAATAAAAGTTTTCACGTCTTTCCTAGTACTGTCCCTAGCGTCTGCTGACGTCTCTCTCTGCACTAAGTGCACTGGAAAATAGTAGAATCTAAGATAACTGCCGCTATTTATAGGGCTGTGACATCACAGGGGCTGGCTGCTGATTGGGTGATCCCTCGTTCCCAGAGTTCTTTGCTACATGTGCAGCAGGATAGGTAATTCATGTGTGATGTTCGCCCTGCTCCATAGGACTCCTCCGACCGGCGGTCACCTACTCCCGGCTCACGGGGTCGATACGCACTCCAGACCCGAGCGCTCTGCCTCCCTCATGCGGCGGCAGGATGGGTAGGGTCCGTCCTGCGGGTTACCCCCCCTCCACAGGGGCTCACCCGTCCTCCGGCTTGGGCGCTGTCACAGGCCGGCGTGCGTTCCAGCGTGGAGCGCACGCCGGAACTCCTCAGCCTGGGCTTCCGGTCAAGTGCTCGGCGTGCGTTCCAGCGTGGAGCGCACGCCGGAATCCTCAGGCAGGCCTGGGCTCATGGTCACATGCTCGGCATGCGTTCCAGCGTGGAGTGCATGTCGGAACCCTCACTCAGGCCAGGCGACTCCAGGGCAGCGGCTCCAGGGCAGGTAAGCTCTGTCCCCACTGGGTCCCCCATTACAGAAGCATCCGGTCCGGGCCCCATGTTCTGTGCTTCTGGCGGTCGGGTCAGCGTGCGTTCCAGCGTGGAACACACGCCGATACCTGCTCCCACATCTGGGTCTCCCGCTCAACTCGGGACGGGTGGGCCCCGTCTCCCAGTCCACCCGTCTACATGGTCACCCCCCACCAGGAATTCTCCCCTTGTCTCCCTGCTTCCGGAGGTAGATGGGCGTGCGTTCCAGGGTGGAACGCACGTATAACAAACCCATATACGAAGTAAGCAGGGGCCTAGCCCCTGAGCAACAATGGCCATTAAAAAAAAATAATATATATTTTTTTTTTTGTGGGCGCAAAAATTCTGCAGGGTCACCCAACACCAAAACGGTCACAAAAGCACACCCACCATACCACACAGTACCAGGTGGGATGAAGAAAAGTCATCCTCTGTCCCCACTCATAGGGGGAGGGCTCCTGGGTCCCCGTTAGGCTGGAAGGGCGCTAGTTTCAGTTCTGAGCTCAAACAGAGCTGGGGGCCTCACCGGGTGTAGGTTAGGTCGTTATCGCACCCCATATGCAATCAGCTTTTACTAAATGTTCACTGCAATTATCTGTTCTGATCTGTGGTGGTGGCAGGGCCACGTGATATATGTATGTGATTTCACGTTATATGATGTTGTCTTCCTGCTCTGCTGGATCGCCCAGGCTCACACCTACCTCTGTCTCCTGGATCGCACCCAGGCTCACACCTACCTCTGTCTCCTGGATCGCCCAGGCCTGTCATCCTCCCCAGTTATGTTCTTTTTCCCTTCCGAACTTTCTGGATTTGTCCTCTCAGGAACGTATTTTGACCGTTCATTTATACGACATTTGGACCAAGGTCAAGTGACCCAAGACATCAGTACAGGTATTCGGCTCTAATCCCAGGTACGTTACCCAGACCGACACAAGCCTTCTCGTAGGCACCGGTCGTACTACATTCCGGTCACATAGTTATTTGGGACTATTTCTTTCTTTACAGGTTAAGCATGTCACATGCTTCAGATATGGAGGACACCTTGTCACTCCCTGGAACGTCCGTCTCCGGCCAGGCTGGCACCATGTCCCTGAAGAGCTGGACGATCCCCAGGCTCATCGCCAAACTCAATAAGAGAGGCATCCCTCACCCGGCCTCTGCCCGCAAAGCAGAGCTATACAAACTGTTGATGACCTCCCCGGGTCCGTCAGCCGTCCAGCCAGGGACCACGGACATTCAACAGTCACTGAGGCATCTGCAAGCCACCATTGACTCCCTGGTCAGCATGGTGGCGGACGCTCAGTCCAGGGTGTCGGTACTGGAGTCACGGGCCCCAGCCCTCCCCCAGGCGTCCCACCCTTCGGCTGAGTCCGTTGTGCCGTAGACGGCCGAGATAGGTACTTCTATGTTCACTCCCCGGGTGGCCCTGGCCCATTTCATCCCGGACAGTATTAAAAAGGATATCCTGGCCGGAAAGGACGTGAACCTGGCTCCATCCTTATCGCTTCACAAGATCTCCCCGAGAACCGGGTTATCAACTGCGGTGATGTCTCCCTCGTCCTGAGGGCCAAGGACGCAAGGCTCAACAGAAGGCTCACCATCCTGGAATTTGTTTTGGCGTTTAGCCTGTTCAGGGACATTGTGTGCCCAGCCGAGAAGGAGGGAGGCACTAGATTCATACCTCTACCTGGTCACTGACCTGGGGCATAAATATGGTGGCTCCTCATTTTATGACTATCACCGCTCCTTCTCGGCTAAGGCTGCTGCTGCCCTGGTGCAATTCCAGTTCATCACCAACTGGGCAAATATCGATATGGAGCTGTTTTGCCGCCACTTCGCGGGTCTCAGGGTCCCGTCTTGTTCAGGGTGCCAGTCGATTTTCCATTCTTCGGACTGGTGTCCGAACTCAGTTAATCCCGTCCAGGATAGGTCCTTGCCTGGTCCCTCAGGTCTCCAACTGGGCACCCCCAGGGTTGACAAACTAGGCCGGCCCATAGTGTACCTGGGGAAGAGCCAGGTTTGCAACAAATTTAACGCAAACGGATGCGCCTTCAATAGTTGCAGGGCGCTCCACATTTGCTCGCTGTGCTTCAGGCCTCACCCTCGTCCCGCGAAACAGCTATGACTAACCGACATTGACCTCTATCTCCTTGGAATCCTTCTGCGAGACCACCCCCGACCAGGGGTTCGTGCAATTTTTGCTGACTGGCTTCGCAGAAGGCTTCCACACGGGCCTCATCGCACTGCCTCAGACGTCTTGGGAGGGCGGCAACCTCCTGAGGTCTGCTTCTGAGGACCTGGCGGCAGTGGAGGAGTTGCTCCAACCCGAAGTCGACAAGGGCTTCCTCATCGGCCCGCTTGAGTCAATACCATTCCCTTCCTGTTTTTTTGCGGATCGTATACGGAACCTTTCCTTTCAATAGGTCTGCAAAAAAACGGAAGGTACTCTGTGTGCAATCTGTTTTCATATTTCTGTTCCTGCAAAAAATAGAACATGTCCTTATAGGGTCAATTTACACGTCCGTAGTGTATGGCGGATACGCAAATTTCAGATCCGCAATACACCTGGTCGGCACCCCCATAGAACTGCCTATTGTCCGCAATTGCATAAAAGAATAGGACATGTTTTTTTTTTTCTGGAGAAGCGGACCGGAAGTTCGGAGCCGCACTCCGTAAATGCAGATGCGGACACCACACTGTGTGCTGACCACATCCATTCCTGCTCCATAAAGAATGAATGGGTCCGCAACCGTTCCGGATGATTGCGGAACGGGTGCGGACACATTCTACGGACATCTGAATGGACAAGGATAGTACTGTTCTATTAGGGGCCAGCTGTTCTGTTCCGCAAAATGCGGAATGCACACCAATGTCATCCATATTTTTTGCGGATCCGTTTTTTGCAGACCACAAAATACATAAGTTTGTGTGCAAGAGGCCTTACTGACATTTCTCTCCTATAGTAATTTACTGCTATTTGAGATTTGGGAAAACTCTTTGCATTAAGAAAAATATATCTATATTGGATCTAAGAAACAAAATGGATCTTTCTACAGACAGTGACATGGTCCATGATTGCATCTAATTCAGATGTTTTGCTTCTCTGTTTATGTTATTTGTACTTTTGGTTAGAAGATCGGGGATTGACTGAAACGTTCCGCGATATATGAGTAATACTTGATACATTGTAACTAGAGTTGAGCGGACACCTGGATGTTCGGGGTCGAGAAGTTCGGCCGAACTTACCGGAAATGTTCGGGTTCGGGATCCGAACCCGATCCGAACTTCGTCCCGAACCCGAACCCCATTGAAGTCAATGGAGACCCAAACTTTTCGGCACTAAAAAGGCAGTAAAACAGCCCAGGAAAGAGCTAGAAGGCTGCAAAAGGCAGCAACATGTAGGTAAATCCCCTGCAAACAAATGTGGATAGGGAAATGAATAAAAATAAAATAAATAAAAATTAACCAATATCAATTGGAGAGAGGTCCCATAGCAGAGAATCAGGCTTCACGTCAGCAGAGAATCAGGCTTCACGTCAGCCACCACTGTAACAGTCCATTGTCATATATTTAGGCCCAGCACCCAGGCAGAGGAGAGAGGTTCCGGTAACAGAGAATCTGGCTTCATGTCAGCAGAGAATCAGTCTGCATGTCATAGCAGAGAATCAGGCTTCACGTCAGCCACCACTGTAACAGTCCATTGTCATATATTTAGGCCCAGCACCCAGGCAGAGGAGAGAGGTCCTGTAACAGAGAATCTGGCTTCATGTCAGCAGAGAATCAGTCTGCATGTCATAGCAGAGAATCAGGCTTCACGTCAGCCACCAGTGCAACAGTCCATTGTCATAAATTTAGGCCCAGCACCCAGGCAGAGGAGAGGTTCATTCAACTTTGGGTAGCCTCGCAATATAATGGTAAAATGAAAATAAAAATAGGATTGAATGAGGAAGTGCCCTGGAGTACAATAATATATGGTTAAGGGGAGGTAGTTAATGTCTAATCTGCACAAGTGATGGACAGGTCCTGTGGGATCCATGCCTGGTTCATTTTTATGAACGTCAGCTTGTCCACATTGGCTGTAGACAGGCGGCTGCGTTTGTCTGTAATGACACCCCCTGCCGTGCTGAATACACGTTCAGACAAAACGCTGGCCGCCGGGCAGGCCAGCACCTCCAAGGCATAAAAGGCTAGCTCTGGCCACGTGGACAATTTAGAGACCCAGAAGTTGAATGGGGCCGAACCATCAGTCAGTACGTGGAGGGGTGTGCACACGTACTGTTCCACCATGTTAGTGAAATGTTGCCTCCTGCTAACACGTTGCGTATCAGGTGGTGGTGCAGTTAGCTGTGGCGTGTTGACAAAACTTTTCCACATCTCTGTCAGGCTAACCCAGCCCTCAGAGGATCTGGCCGTGACACAGCTGCCTTGGCGACCTCTTGCTCCTCCTCTGCCTTGGCCTTGGGCTTCCACTTGTTCCCCTGTGACATTTGGGAATGCTCTCAGTAGCGCGTCTACCAACTTGCGCTTGTACTCGCACATCTTCCTATCACGCTCCAGTGCAGGAAGTAAGGTGGGCACATTGTCTTTGTACCGTGGATCCAGCAGGGTGGCAACCCAGTAGTCCGCACACGTTATAATGTGGGCAACTCTGCAGGCACTGCAGCATGTAGTCGCTCATGTGTGCCAGGCTGCCCAGGGGTAAGGACAAGCTGTCCTCTGTGTGAGGCGTATCGTCATCGTCCTGCCTTTCCCCCCAGCCACGCACCAGTGATGGGCCCGAGCTGCGTTGGGTGCCACCCCGCTGTGACCATGCTTCATCCTCCTCCTCCTCCACCTCCTCCTCATCCTCGTCCTCCTCGTCCTCCAGTAGTGGGCCCTGGCTGGCCACATTTGTACCTGGCCTCTGCTGTTGCAAAGAACCTCCCTCTGAGTCACTTCGAAGAGACTGGCCTGAAAGTGCTAAAAATGACCCCTCTTCCTCCTCCTCCTCCTCCTCCTCCTGGGCCACCTCCTCTTCCATCATCGCCCTAAGTGTTTTCTCAAGGAGACATAGAAGTGGTATTGTAACGCTGATAACGGCGTCATCGCCACTGGCCATGTTGGTGGAGTACTCGAAACAGCGCAACAGGGCACACAGGTCTCGCATGGAGGCCCAGTCATTGGTGGGGAAGTGGTGCTGTTCCGTAGTGCGACTGACCCGAGCGTGCTGCAGCTGAAACTCCACTATGGCCTGCTGCTGCTCGCACAGTCTGTCAAGCATGTGCAAGGTGGAGTTCCACCTGGTGGGCACGTCGCATATGAGGCGGTGAGCGGGAAGGCCGAAGTTACGCTGTAGCGCAGACAGGCGAGCAGCGGGAGGATGTGAACGCCGGAAGCGCGAACAGACGGCCCGTAATGTATGCAGCAGCTCTGACATGTCGGGGTAGTTGTGAATGAACTTCTGCACCACCAAATTCAGCACATGCGCCAAGCAAGGGATGTGCGTCAAACCGGCTAGTCCCAGAGCTGCAACGAGATTTCGCCCATTATCGCACACCACCAGGCCGGGCTTGAGGCTCACCGGCAGCAACCACTCGTCGGTCTGTTGTTCTATACCCCGCCACAACTCCTGTGCGGTGTGGGGCCTGTCCCCCAAACATATGAGTTTCAGAATGGCCTGCTGACGTTTACCCCGGGCTGTGCTGAAGTTGGTGGTGAAGGTGTGTGGCTGACTGGATGAGCAGGTGGAAGAAGAGGAGGAGGAAGCTGAGTATGAGGAGGTGGCAACAGGAGGCAAAGAATCTTGCCTTGCGATCCTTGGCGGCGGAAGGACGTGCGCCAAACAGCTCTCCGCCTGGGGCCCAGCTGCCACTACATTTACCCAGTGTGCAGTTAGGGAGATATAGCGTCCCTGGCCGTGCTTACTGGTCCACGTATCTGTGGTTAGGTGGACCTTGCCACAGATGGCGTTGCGCAGTGCACACTTGATTTTATCGGATACTTGGTTGTGCAGGGAAGGCACGGCTCTCTTGGAGAAGTAGTGCCGGCTAGGAACAACATACTGTGGGACAGCAAGCGACATGAGCTGTTTGAAGCTGTCTGTGTCCACCAGCCTAAATGACAGCATTTCATAGGCCAGTAGTTTAGAAATGCTGGCATTCAGGGCCAGGGATCGAGGGTGGCTAGGTGGGAATTTACGCTTTCTCTCAAATGTTTGTGACATGGAGAGCTGAACGCTGCCGTGTGACATGGTTGAGATGCTTGGTAACGGAGGTGGTGGTGTTGGTGGTACATCCCCTGTTTGCTGGGCGGCAGGTGCAAACGTTCCTCCAGAGGCGGAGGAAGAGGCCGAGGCGGCCGCAGCGGAAGAGGCCGAGGCGGCTGCAGCGGAAGAGGCCGAGGCGGCTGCAGCGGAAGAGGCCGAGGCGGCCGCAGCAGAAGAGGCCGAGGCGGCCGCAGCAGAAGAGGCCGAGGCGGCCGCAGCAGAAGAGGCCGAGGCGGCCGCAGCAGAAGAGGCCGAGGCGGCCGCAGCAGAAGAGGCCGAGGCGGCCGCAGCAGAAGAGGCCGAGGCGGCCGCAGCAGAAGAGGTAGCAGGGGGAGCCTGAGTGACTTCCTTGTTTTTAAGGTGTTTACTCCACTGCAGTTCATGCTTTGCATGCAGGTGCCTGGTCATGCAGGTTGTGCTAAGGTTCAGAACGTTAATGCCTCGCTTCAGGCTCTGATGGCACAGCGTGCAAACCACTCGGGTCTTGTCGTCAGCACATTGTTTGAAGAAGTGCCATGCCAGGGAACTCCTTGAAGCTGCCTTTGGGGTGCTCGGTCCCAGATGGCGGCGGTCAGTAGCAGGCGGAGTCTCTTGGCGGCGGGTGTTCTGCTTTTGCCCACTGCTCCCTCTTTTGCTACGCTGTTGGCTCGGTCTCACCACTGCCTCTTCCTCCGAACTGTGAAAGTCAGTGGCACGACCTTCATTCCATGTGGGGTCTAGGACCTCATCGTCCCCTGCATCGTCTTCCACCCAGTCTTGATCCCTGACCTCCTGTTCAGTCTGCACACTGCAGAAAGACGCAGCAGTTGGCACCCGTATTTCGTCATCATCAGAGACATGCTAAGGTGGTATTCCCATGTCCTCATCAGGAAACATAAGTGGTTGTGCGTCAGTGCATTCTATGTCTTCCACCGCTGGGGAAGGGCTAGGTGGATGCCCTTGGGAAACCCTGCCAGCGGAATCTTCAAACAGCATAAGAGACTGCTGCATAACTTGAGGCTCAGACTGTTTCCCTGGTATGCATGGGGGTGATGTGACAGACTGATGGGCTTGGTTTTCAGGCGCCATCTGTGCGCTTTCTGCAGAAGACTGAGTGGGAGATAATGTGAACGTGCTGGATCCACTGTCGGCCACCCAATTGACTAATGCCTGTACCTGCTCAGGCCTTACCATCCTTAGAACGGCATTGGGCCCCACCAAATATCGCTGTAAATTATGGCGGCTACTGGGACCTGAGGTAGTTGGTACACTAGGACGTGTGGCTGTGGCAGAACAGTCACGTCCTCTCCCAGCACCAGAGGGTCCACTAACACCACCACGACCATGTCCGCGTCCGCGTCCCTTACTAGATGTTTTCCTCATTGTTACCGTTCACCACAATAAGAAAAATATTATTTGGCCCAATGTATTTAATTCAAATTCAGGCCTTTTTTTACAGACACCTAACACTACCTGGCTATCTATTTAGGTACCGTATTACACTAATACAGGCACAGCAGTAACCACAGATTTAGCTGGATACAAATTTGAGGCCTAGTATTTAGGCGCTGGGTGACAGGTATACGTTTACTGACAGAATTAGACTTGGAAATGCACAGTAGCGTGTGTGTGAAGTTATTCAGAATGACCCTATGTGCACCTTGAATCTTATATACCCTTTTAGGGATAGATTTAAAATTGCTCTGATATAGCAGAAACCACTAAATTAGGAAATTGCTAAATTGGGAATTGTATTTCAACCCAGAACAAAAACTGTGCTTTGACGGACACTAAATAACTTTACCAGCCACAACAGTAACAACAGATTTAGCTGGATATAAATTTGAGGCCTATTATTTAGGCGCTGGGTGACAGGTATACGTTTACTGACAGAATTAGACTGGGATATGGCCAAAAAATAACCACACTATTGCTGGTTAAATGCACTTGGTTTGACAGCTTGACCCTGATGTAGGATTTAGCCCAAAAACAACCACACCATTGAGGGTTAAATGCACTTAGTGGCAGCTTGTGCTGGCGCACCACAAGACACAAAATGGCCACCGATCACCCCAGAAAAAAGTGACTGAAAAACGCTCTGGGCAGCCTAAAAACAGTGAGCAATTCAATAGCAGCAGTTCAATCATCCACAGCTGCAGATCGATCTCTGAATGAAGTCTTTTGGAGGAGTTAATCACTGCCTAATCTCGCCCTAACGTCGCAGCTGCAACCTCTCCCTATGCTGAGCAGAGTGACGGGCGGCGCTATGTGACTCCAGCTTAAATAGAGGCTGGGTCACATAGTGCTCTGGCCAATCACAGCCATGCCAATAGTAGGCATGGCTGTGACGGCCTCTTGGGGCAAGTAGTATGACGCTTGTTGATTGGCTGCTTTGCAGACTTTCAAAAAGCGCCAAGAAAGCGACTAACACCGAACCCGAACCCGGACTTTTACAAAAATGTTCGGGTCCGTGTCACGGACACCCCAAAATACGGAACGAACCCGAACTATACAGTTCGGGTTCGCTCATCCCTAATTGTAACATATTTAGCTGCACCGAATGAAATTGAATACATGAAATAAAATATCCTTTGAACCAGGATAACGAGTGCCGTGGCTCCTCTTTACTATACACACAGCCCTGCTATACACACTCCTAGCAAACACAGCATTGCTGCGCAGCTGACATACACACACCTTCGTGGTAGCAAATCGATTACCTGAAATAGTGCAAAATAAACAAAAAAAAAAATCTAACCTGCTCCATTTGCTCACCATGGGCTGGCTGCCATCTTAATTGAAGATCTTGGCTGAAGTCCTGTGCGTAGTGACATATGACGTCATCACACCTACATTCATGGTGACGTAATCTCGTGTTTCCCGTCATTGCATCCACTACTTACAAAGAAATGTGCTTTGTGACAAAGTAATTCGTCACAAAGTGATTTTTTTTTTTTTGTCAAATTTGGCAGCCAAATCGAATTTTCAAATACTTTGCTCATCTCTAAAAACAAACTGTGACTTATACATCACACACAAACTAGTTTCTTTCTAAACAAATCCATTGTTTGTTGAAGCATAGAACATCCAGTGTAGTCCTAAGTAAAACATGTGTCTGGAAAAATGTCACTCATGGTTTCTCTTACATTTTGGCCTGGTTACCAGACCTGATATCTGACACCATAGTATCCCTTTCCTGGTGCTGGACTTTTCAATTTGTGACATCATCTAAGGAACTTTAGCTTCCAGTCAGGGCTGGCCTTAGGTTATATTTCAGGCTATTTTTGCAGTCCCCCTCCTTCCCTAACACACATAGCTCTGCAAACATACATGATGATCCCTCCATCCACCACTAAGGGACATTTCCAGAGGTTCCACAGCAGTGAATGGAGAGGACATTGTGCATCCCCAGTAGTAGTGGTGCCTTATCAAGCTCATTACATACTTACAGTACTAGAACCAAATGTGGCAGATAAATATAGCACCAGAACCAAGCTCATTACATACAGATATCATCTGCACAGTCAAGTTAGCCATTGACATAAAAGTAGGCAAAGCCTGAAACTACAGGTCCCAGTATGGCCTGAACATGTGTAATGTAAAAATGGAAGAACCATTCGATGTTCTGGTCAGTTTAGGTTTGCCAAATTTTTCTAAAAGTTTGGTTCAGATCAGAATCAGTTCAAGCCAAACCAAATTGCCTCCAATTGCCCTGGAAGTTGGTATATAACGCCCTTTAGTCTCCTAAAATATTAGGAAAACATATTTTCCTTCCTCTTTTTATAAATATTTAGTTTTTTCGCTCCCCCTGCTCAAGCTCTTGAATGCAATGACAGCAATAGTAAATCATGTCTGAGAGACACTGAGCTATGGATAAACACAGTTTGACTCCTTATCAAGCAGCCGGTTTAAAAGCACACGGCACTGGAACCTGGTTATGGCTCAAAATAACTAATGGAAATCACTAACCAAAACCCTCAAGTGTGAATAAGGGCTCATGCACAAAACACATGGTCGGATGTGGACAACTTCAATGGGGCTGCAAAAGATGCGGCTAGTGCACCCTGTCCACATCTGTATGTCTGATCCGTGGCCCCGCAAAAATATAGAACATGTCCTATTCTTGTCCACAAAACGGACAAGGATAGGACACTTCTATAGAGAGCCGGCCATTCTGTTCCGCAAAATGCAGAATGCACACGGCAGGATTCTATTTGATGCAAATTCGCAATTTGAGTTTCTCCTCATTTTTGTTGTGTTTTCCGAGTCCATGATGTCGCTTCTAGAATGCAGCATGCTCTAGGTTTGCCTTTTTTTTATGTGTTATACCACGGGCTTCTCTTTAGAAAAAAAAACTGACCAGTCAAACTGCTAAAAGTGCATGACAAAGAAAATGAAACTAATCAAATGCTTCTGAAAAAAAGTATGAATTTCATGTTTTTCAATGTTTTGCAAAAAAAATCCCCAAAAATGTGAGAAATAAAATGTAAATTTAATAGAAAACAGTCAATTGGAATAGTTTGTAAATGTAATTTTTGTTTTTGCTTATTTTTCCCCCAAACCCCTCCACTGTTAGGGCTAATGCAAGATATAGGTCATGTGCAGACCGTTTGGGGATGCAGACCCTTTCACTTAAATGGGTCTGCGATTTACAAGAAACCTTCTGCACCGCAAAAAAATGGAACATGGCATGTGCGGAGGCACGGGCCTCAATATCACAGAAGCACTGCATAGTAATTCAGTGGTCTTCAGTAGAGATGAGCAAATCGAAGCTGACAAGGTCAAATTTGTTCCGAATTTCAGGAAAAATTCAATTCTGAACTAATGCGAACTTCGTCACACTTCGTGGTAATGAATCACATTATTTCCTACAATGGCGGGCAGCTAAAATGGTGGGTAAAAAGCGGCTACACAGGTGAGGACATGGAGCGAGGATCTCTGGGAAGGCGGGATGACCCATAATGCCATGCATGCAGCCAATCAGCAGCCAGCCAGTCCGGTGATGTCACAGCCCTATAAATACGGCCGCCATCTTAGATGCTGCCATTCACCATCGTACATTGTTCAGGGACAGACGTGTATGCAGGGGCTAGGGAGAGTGAATGAAAAACTGTAAAAAAAAATAAAAAATAGCTATTTACTAGTGCAGGGAAAGGATAAGTGAGATGAATCATTTCGCAGTCACAGGGACAGACGTGTGCAGATGCTAGTAGGGAGAGTTATAGTAAAATCCTCATTGTGAAAACAATCGATTTACAAGTGCAGGGAAGCATTACATGGGGATCCAGATAGTCTCATAATACCTCTCTGTTATTCCAGCAATTAGTTATTGGGTGCAAGTGTAAGTTGAAAAGGCTTTAGTGGAAAAAGATAAATCTATATGCAGGTCACTTTTGCTGTTAACTGCGCTGATATCATTTAGTGGCCTATTTCAATACAACACAAGAAATATATACGCAGGTCACTTTAGTTGCTATTTACACTAAAATCATTTGCAGTTATTTCTGGTGAAAGAGCATGGGGCGGTATTTCACTAATACACAAAACATTTAAACGCACTGCACGGTTGCATTCATTTCTGGTGAAAGAGTATAGGGGGTTATTTCATTTAAAAAGTAAAAAATACATACGCACTGCTGGTGAAAGCGTATAGTGGCCTATTTCAGTCCAAGAAGAAATATATATTTTCAGTTCACTTTTGCAGTTATTTCTGTTGAAAGAGTATAGGGCAGTAAATCTGTAACAAAAAAAAAAAAGAGAAATATATACCCACTGCACTGTTGCAGTTATTTCTGTTTAAAGCGTAAAGGGACGTATTTCAGTAAACAAAGAAAAATATATACTCACTGCACTGTTGCAGTTATTTCTGTTCAAAGCGTATAGGGATGTATTTCAGTAATAAAAGAGAAAATATATTCTCAGTTCACTTCTGCAGTTATTTCTGTTTAAAGCGTATAGGGACGTATTTCAGTAAACAAAGAAAAATATATACCCACTGCACTGTTGCAGTTATTTCTGTTGAAAGCGTATAGTGGCCTATTTCAGTCCAACAAGAAATATATATTCTCAGGTCACTTTTGCAGTTATTTCTGGTGAAAGAATATAGGGGTGTATTTCAGTACTCCAAGAAAAATATATTCTTAGTTAACTGTTGCAGTTATATCTGATAAAGCCTTTACTGGCGTATTGCAGTATAAAAAGAAATATACATTTGCCATTCGCTTGTGCACTTGTACGTATGTAGAAAAACCTTTATTGACATATATCAGTAGAAAAAGAAATATACATTTGCCATTCGCTGCTGCACTTATATCTTGAAAAACATTTATTGACGTATATCAGTATAAAAATAAAAATACATATATATTCAGCATTCACTGTTGCATTTATATGAGGTAAAGCCTTTAGTGGCAAATCTCTGTACAAAAATCAAGATATATTCAGCGTGCAGCGCTGCAGTTATGTGGGAAAGTACTTTTTGCGGTATGGACTGAATTACATTGTGTTAAATTTTGTATTTAAGTTTCACACACTGCGCACTTACGTGACGACATCCATAAGAGCGGCGCACCAATACAGGGGAATACACTATGCACTAACCCTGCACAAAAATGTGAAATAATTCACACCAGCCCGCATGTATCTGCAGTATTGCTTACTGGACACTACAGGGACTTTTCTGCAGCATAGAAACCGCACGAGGTCCGAGTCTCGCTCTTCCAGCGAGGATCTACTTTCTCTGCTACGTCCTGTATACGTCAGAAAAAATCTTGTATTCTGCGTTAAGCTCTGCACTGATGTGCGCTAAAATCTCTTTTGAAATATTTGGGTGGAAAAAAAATCTTGTATTCTGCGTTAAGGCTCTGCACTGATGTCCACCTCCTCCATTAACGTCCTCATCTCTTCTGGGACACTGCAGCAAGATGAGGGTACTTTTACACTTGCGGCAGAGTGAACCGGCAAGCAGTTCCGACGCTGGAACTGCCTGCCGGATCAGGCAATCTGCATGCAAACTGACAGCCTTTGTAGACTGATCCAGATGCGGATCCATCTCACAAATGCATTGTAAGAATGGGTCATTCTGTCCATTTGTCATACTGGCAAACGGATCAGTTTCTATATATTTTTTTTTTCAAATTGCGCAGGCCGGAAGGACGAATCCGGCATTGCAGTTTTTTTTAATGCCGGATCTAGCACTAATACATTTCTATGGGAAAAAAGGCATTCAGGCAAGTGTTCAGTGTTTTTGGCCGGAGATAAAACCGCAGCATGCCGCAGTATTATCTCCAGCCTGAACAGTCAAAAAAGACTGAACTGAAGACATCCTGATACATTCTGAACAGATTGCTCTGCTCTCCATTCAGAATGCATGAGGATAAAACTGATCCGTTCTTTTCCGGTATAGAGCCCCTAGGACGGAACTCAGGGCCGGGAAAAAAAAAAACGCTAGTGTGAAAGTACCCTCCATCAGGCGTGGATTAGCCAGGGTTTCCACACACCAATGCCTGTTGCATCAGACTAGATCATCCATGGTGCCACACCAACATTTTGACAAAAGAGAACGTTTTCTTCTGGCTACCTGCCTCAGCTAATATTCTGATGCTATTACCCGTCTGATGCCAAACATATGATGCCAAGTGCTCCTTCTTTCACCCACCATCTTCAGCGAGTACTAGTATTGGCACCCACCTCCACACTGTGTCACCTTTCCAGTCTGTGGTCTCCTGGTGCTGCCATGTCCACATTATGTCACCGTGCCACTCTGTTGTATAATGCTGCTGCCAGGTCAACACTATGTCACCTTGCCACTCTGACCTCCTGATGCTGCCATCTCCACACTATGTAACCTGGCCACTGCTGCCAACTACTTAGTCTGTGATTGTGCCAGTCGGTGGCCTTCTTATACTGCTGCCACCTCCACACTGTCATTGTGCCACTCTGTAGCCTCCTGATGCTGCCAACACCTCCAGACTTAGTCATTGGGCCACTGTGTGGTCTCCTCATACTGCTTCCACCTCACCACTCTGTCATAGGGCCACTCTGTGGACTTCTAATGCTGTTCACCCCCCCCCCCCCCACTTCATGACTGTGCCACTATTTTGGCTTTCGGCCTGGCTGACATCATTATTTATTTGACTTTCCTTCTAATCTGTCAGAAGGAAGTAAAACTGAGACACACAACAGATCCTGTCTGTGTAGCATCTCTATGGTCCCATCAGATTTGGTAGATAAATGCAGGAGTGGGTACAAAACACAGAAGACATGCAAATATTCCATTCACGTGTCAACTCTGTTGTGGATAGACGGATGCTCAACAGATAGGATGTTTTTTGGGGATTATTGTTCTGACAGATCAGAGGAAGGGCAAATAAAATCAGTGATGTCAACACAAACTTACTGCTGACACCCTCTCCACTCTCTCACGGGGGCTCTCCTTGTATAAGCGTTTGTAGAACAGGTTTTGTAGACATCTATGTGGAATGAGCTGATGAAGGTGTAAAAGAAGTGCGCTCTGTCACGCTACAGTAGGATCTTGGGCCTCTGCACGGTTCTTTGTACCTGGTGCTAACATCACGTCAACTGGTGCTGACACTTACGTTTTTTGGTCAGTTTTGGCCCTGTAACTGCCCAAATAAGTGAAGTGTGCATTAATTCTAAGAGCGACGCCTGACATGTGCATGTCATAATGGCTTACAGTATTATTTCACCACTGCAGCAGACTCCCTATGTGTTTTACCGCAAGGCACAGTGTTCTATACCACTATACAGGCTCTCTGCAGGCAGGAAATAGCAGTTTTTTTAAAGCGATTCGCCACAAAAAAAAAATTTGGATCAAATCTTTTCGGAAAATTATCTAGTCATCAATACTAAGTATCAGATAACCCTTTTAATTAGATGAAATAACTTTACAATAGTATTTCTGTAATAACTGTAGACTAATAGGTATGAAGCTTGGGGGCAATCACATGTCTCTGTGAATGTGGTAGATTATGCACAACGCGCGGCTTCATATACATATTACAGTAGTGGAGCAATATTTTAATCATTTTAATTTCACCCAATGCCAACAAAAAAAATGTCAGCATTCATTAGATTTCATGCTAATTTAAAGCATTCGATTTAAAGCCAAGTTCGGTTTCTAATTATTTCACCTTTTCCTTTCAAAATATATACTGTACATATTTGTTTATTTTTTGCATAATAAAACTTTTTTTTCTAATTTTAGAGTCATTCACCCTTCAAATTAGATCTGTAATAAATAAAACCTTTGGATAATGAAAGTCTTATAATCTGTTAGAGTGGATGTAACAGGGAGCATTTCATATATGTGAATTATAGATAGAAAGTAGAGTATTTGATTTGGCTATTTCGCAGAATTT